>NW_011630443.1:0-853 GCF_000512975.1 Sesamum indicum
TATATATATATATATATATTATATTATCCCTAACAAATATAAAAAAATTATTAAGAGAATGTTAAATGAGGGATAAAATTAAAAATTTATGTAATTCTTTTTTCTTACATCAATATTTTTCATCTAAACCTAACGAAAGGGGGTCAGTTGTAAATGTAGAAGTCTTAAATTTGAGAGTGCCAATATATAAAAAAAATAAACAAACTTTATACATACATAATTTTGAAAAGAATTACAAAACTTGGGGGGCCTCTCCTAGATCCGACGATCCTTGCTAATGAAGATCATATACAGGAAGAAATGAAATAATCAAACTGATATGTTAGAAGTTCAGCTAGCAGAAGTAAATGTTTGATTCCACTGCAGCTGAAGTCATAATTTATTGCAAAGTTGTAATTTGTATGAACAATACCATTTAATAAAAATACTAGTTGTGGACATATGATGCGCGGGAAAATACAAGTAACCCTTTGTGGTATTGTAAATAAGCAAATTATCCCCTTATTAAAAAATAAATAGTCATTTACCTCCCTGTATTTTTTAAAATACAACATGTTATATGTATGGCCCAAAACCCGGAGCCCAAACTTACAAGCCCACAACCCACCTGGAGGCCCACCCGACTACCCGACCCGGTTAGACCTACTTAAATACTCCCCTCTTTCTAAACCCTAATCAGATATCCCTCTCTCTCCCCTCACTCCTCTCTTCACCCACCGACTCACCTTCTCTCTCTCTCACTCGCTGACTACCGTATGGCAGTTAGAATCGCCACCGTCCGACGGTTTTCTGAAGCCAATCTAATGGCTTCAAGAAAACCCCCAAACGGTTGTGTTCCTTCGGCAGTTACTTG
>NW_011630444.1:0-853 GCF_000512975.1 Sesamum indicum
TAATAAAGCCTTGAGCCGGAACTCGATTGTTGGTCGGATCTTGCTGGGTATTCCCACTTTGCTTGGATGGCTTCGCCTTTGATTAGGACTTTTCCGCATTTCATCTCAAAGAGGATCTAAGCTAACTAAGCTAAACAGTGCTTTTCTCTTCCTAAACCCAAAGAGTAAGAGTAAAGCATTCCAATTTCAGGGCTTAGCTTAGGCCCCTTCCTAATCTAATGCCATGCCCAACCAATGCCGAATCCAAGACCTAGTTCACGCTTGAAAGCCATAGCTAGTCTTCTTCCCACTGACCGCTACTAATAAGATAAGACGAACCACTACCAGGAGTCCTTCTTCCAACAGATGGGGGTTCAATAGCTGCTGATTCTGTAACAGCTTGTTCTGTCACAGCTTCTTCAACTCAACCTCCCCCAGGGAAGTAAGTAAGGTAGCAGGAATATATCTACTAGGCCTTGAGTCGGGTTTGAACTCCTCTCCCCTCACTACTCTCTTTGGTTCTGCCTTTAAGAGGCCTGTAGAGGGAGAATTTTCACTGCAAACTCTTCTCGCCAAGGAAAGAAGTCCAATAGCAGCTGATCTTAGCTTTGAGCACTTATTCCTTTTGTCCCCAGCTACCTCTGAGAGTGGTCACGAGCTTATTGGAATCAGAGCTTTTTCAAGCATTCCCATAGTAAGAAGGTCAACCGAAGCCAATTCATCTCTGTTAACGAATGCTCCTACTCCTAACGGTTCTATATAAAATTCCTTAAGGATAAGGAAGAAGGAAAGGAAACCCGTATAACACAAACAAAGGAAAGCAATCAGTCGGCTCTGCACCTTTAGACCCTTTCGAGACGGTTAAACACTCTTT
>NW_011630445.1:0-853 GCF_000512975.1 Sesamum indicum
TTTTTTTTTTTTTGTAGTGTAATACATCAACCCAAGATATGTATATATATTAGAATTAATACAAGTTGACATTTGAGTCCATACTAGCCATATGCACATATTATATAGTTCCATTCCCCAATTTTCTTTATAAATATCCACTCTTCATTCTTTTCCATGCACACCATTGATCAAAAAACTTCACACACACAGACACACAGACACTAGCTAGGGAGGCAACAATGGAATTTAGGTATGAAAACAGCCAAGTTTTGTCCAAGATAGCCAACACCTATCATGGTGAAAACTCTCCTTATTTTAGTGTGAAGCAAGTTTATGATAGTGATCCCTTCCATCCCACCAAAAACCCTAATGGGATTATACAAATGGCTGTTGCTGAAAACAAGGTTCATTAATTTCCCCGGCCCCATTTTCTTTTTTTAAAATTAATTATATACAAATCCAATTAAATCGATCATATTGATGAATTTTGGTTGTTTGCAGCTTTCTTACGAATTGATTGCAGAATGGATCAAGAAAAATCCGGGAGCATCAGTATGCAGCCCTGAAGGAGCTGATGAGTTCAAGAACATTGCAGCCTTCCAAGACTTTCATGGCTTGCCTGAATTTAGAGATGTAAGAAGTTATAATTATGAGTTCATGTGGTGTTTGTAATAATGAAATAATGTGTGAATGGTGCAGGCTGTGGCCAAGATTATGAAGAAAGTGAGAGGTGGAAAGGTGAATTTCGATCCGGATCGAATAGTAATGGCGGGAGGAGTCAGAGGAGCTATGGAGATGGTAATGTTCTGCTTGGCTGATCCTGGTGATGCATTTTTGGTACCCTCACCTTGGTACCCTGGGTAGGTTCAAA
>NW_011630446.1:0-851 GCF_000512975.1 Sesamum indicum
AATTTCAGCAGCAATTTCGCGAAAAATAAAAATGGTTAGATGTTACCGTGAGTCTTCAAGATCATAGCAACCGTGGCTCTGATACCACTGTTGGGTGGAGAGCCCATAACATTATTGCAGAAATAATACACAAAGATATACAAGATATTAACATCAATATAAAGCAGCGGAAATAATCGATCAAACGAAGGCTCAGAGAGCCACATCCATTTCTGAGGCTTTACTCACGATCAGATCGGCAACCTTAAGATAAAAGCCACGATTACACACGATTTTGGCACAAAGCCCTTGCCATAAAGGCTATAATCCTTGATCACATAGATCTTCTTAGCACACGGTTACTGAGACCTTCAATCTCTCTATTTCACAAATATTTGCACTGAGCTTATCGGAATAGTTTTCTCTTATAAGATAGGAGAAAGAGTCTCCAATTTATAGGGCCGAGGGAAGAGATGGAGATGGAAGATAGGGATCACCTTCCATAAGCCGTCAACTTTGTTTTGGAAGGAGAATCATTGCAAGAGGAAAGTGAATCACAGAGAGTGAATAGAGAGATGTGAGATATGAGAGAATATTAGGGTTAGGTAGAAGTAAGTAACCAATTCGGGTCGGGTCGGGTCGTGGGTTGGTTTGTGGGTCGTGGGCTTGGGCCAAACCGTAGCCATCCAAGTGGGTGCATTGGGCCTCCCTATTTTTGGTCCTGGGCCATAAATATTCCAACATATTCCCCCTTGGAGCACGACCCAAAAAGAGCCAAAGCCCAAAGGGACAAATTAAACAGATCTGCAAACATCATAGCCGATTTTTCCTGCAAAATAAAGAGTGTTAGTAACAAAATTTAACTTATGGTA
>NW_011630447.1:0-850 GCF_000512975.1 Sesamum indicum
TTTTTTCTGCATAAACATGGAAACCATATTCTTGCTATTTCCTTACTCCAAGTAATGAATTAATAAGTTTTGAAATGTTCTGGTTGAGGGTTCCGATGAAGTTTTTCTTTAAAATTCTTTATCTATAACCAAATAACCAAACTTAAATATTATTTTTATTCAGTCAAGAAAGATGGAATAAGTCCCACGGGGATATCCCAATGGTTCGGGCACAACACTTCCCTATGAGAGGTCTCATGTTTGAACTTTGGGTTTGTGCGTGTATTGGGTGCGTGAGTGAAAGCAAAGTAAGAAATATGTAAAAAATGAAAAAAAAGAAGTTTTTTGAGTTGGACCCATACTGACCCAATTTGGACCTATTTCAACCCAAACCCAATCAAACTCAATAGAGTCCAATTCAACGCAACCCAATTTAGAACAACTTAAGACCCAACCCAACTCAAAACTGGGTTGGGTTAGACCCATGGGATCTAAACCATTTTGTCACCGCTAGTGCTAATCATCACATGAGTATGTGATAGAGTATTGTATTAATAAAAGATGAAGGCAGATAAACTATCGCAATGGTATTCACAATCTTAAAATGGGAGATTATGGTTTAAGTGTCTGCTGAGGTTGTTGGATCCACGTAATTACTTGACACAGATATCAAGTAATAAACTAATATACACGATGTCAATGAGTTGGTATCATTATCTATATGTTTCAAATTGTCCATATCTTGATTAGGTCTGCGGCATTACTTCATTTCACAGAAGTTCTGCTGTGTTCTATTTCCTGTTGTCCTGATTATGTCACTTCCAGATACATAACATATTCAAAAGAGGAGGAGGCCTTACGATGTATACAA
>NW_011630448.1:0-848 GCF_000512975.1 Sesamum indicum
CTTATGCAGGACGCATCTAGATCATCAAATCTGTCCTCATCGCATTGGGAGTATATTAGGCTTCAGCATTTTTTCTACCGAAGGGAGTTATCCGTGAGATTGTGAAGTGACTGAGAGCCTTTTTGTGGAAAGGTACGACGAACAGTGGTTATGCCAAGGTAGCATGGCGTGATGTATGTAGGCCGATTGAGGAAGGGGGTCAGGGCTTATGTGACATTGCTATCTTGAACCGCGCATTAATTTGCAAAAAGCTTTGCGATGTGATCCGGCGTGATAAGACGTCCATTTGTTTGGAATGGCTTTACCAGGGATGATTAAGAGAGACATCCATTTGGAAAGTATTAGACCATGGGGGTTCGTGGGGATAGAGGAAGCTCCTTCAACTACACTCCTTATTGAGGCTGACGGTGGAATATCAGTTTGAAGATGGGTCTTCTGTATATCTTTGGCAGGATCCGTGGCATGAGCGTGGCCCTTTAATTCACTGATTTCCATTTTAGAGAAACTCAGTCACATTATTCAGGATGGGCAATGGCACTGGCCCATTAATGCGCGTTACATTGAGTATTTGAAAATCCTACAGGCGCTACACACGATCTATGGAGGGAATGATCCCATTATATGGCATTATAAGGATGGTCTACCTATTGTAGAGTCTACTCGATATTTGGGCCCATCAGGACCCAAGGTAGGCTAGCCTTCACTACTTTTGAGTTCCTTCAAGATTTCGAGACATAACTTCATTCTATGGCTTGACATCCAGGAGAAACTTTCCACGGCAGATAAACCATGGCTCTCCCACATAGGTGCCTATATATTGTGTGAAGGAGTGGCCGAAACACATAATC
>NW_011630449.1:0-847 GCF_000512975.1 Sesamum indicum
CAAAGCTGATATGCACTCTATAGGGGTCTTTAAGCAGAGGTTGGACCTATTCGCCTCCTGGTCAGATCTCCGGCTTAATGTGCATAAGAGCCATCTTATAATCTCTCGATCTGCACAAGGGATACGGGAGGAGCTGTTAGTGATGCTCGACTTTCAGGAAGGGCACCTTCCGATGAGGTGCTTGGAACTTCCTCTACTTTCCTCTAGATTATCGTTAACAAACTGCTAGCCTTTATTATTGAAAATTGATCAACGCATTAAAGGTTGAGAAGGAATGAGATTATCATATGATGGGAGGGTACAAATTATTAAATTTGTCCTTATGGCATTAAATATATATTGGGCTTCTGTGTTCATCCTACCTAAAGGTGTTATAAGGGAGATTGAGAAGCGTGTGAGAGCTTTTGTGTGGAAGGGCACAACGACCAGTGGATATGCCAAAGTAGCAAGTAGGGATGTCTATAGACCGGCGTCAGAGCGGGCTCAGGGCCTAAGGGACATCGCTACTTTAAACCGTACGTTAATGAGCAAGAAGCTGTGTGATGTTATTCGATGTGATAGAACATCAATCTGTGTAGAATGGTTATTTAACAGGCGGCTACGTGATAAATCTGTATGGACGGTCACTGACAATGGGGGTTCTTTGGGTTGGAGGAAACTCCTTCGACTATGCCCATTGCTTCGATTGATGGTGGACTATCAGATTGGTGATGGGAATTCAATTTATCTATGGCATGATCTATTGCATCACCTTGGTCCTCTTATGGAGAGATTCCCACGGGGTCCACGTCTGCTTGGGCTTAGGACAGCGGACAAGCTTAGCAGTGTTATTATGGAGGGGCAATGG
>NW_011630450.1:0-847 GCF_000512975.1 Sesamum indicum
GAACTATTTACAGGCTACAATCAAGCACGCCTACCTCCTAGATGTGCACTGAAAGTGGATATCCAAAAAGTTTAAGACACGGTAGAATGGAATTATCTACTTGCAGTGTTACACCTGTTTGTATTCCCGACTATGTTCATTAGGTGGATAGAGGAGTGCATCACGACACCCTCGTTTTCCATCGGGTTGAATGGGAAACCTCAGGGTTTCTTTACGGGATCGAGAGGGTTACGGCATGGGGACCCTTTAACGCCATATCTGTTCGTTCTCGTAATGGAGGTTCTGCATTTTATTCTTCTGCAGATGATTGATCAAGACATGCATTTTTCTTTAATTAGAAATGTGAGCCTTCTCGATTATTTTAGCTTGGATTTGCAGATGATCTGTTGTTGCTCCGCAAAGCTAATATGCACTCTATAGGGGTCTTTAAGCAGGGGTTGGACCTATTCGACTGCTGGTCAGATCTCCGGCTTAATGTGCATAAGAGCCATCTTATAATTTCTCGATCTGCACAAGGGATACGGGAGCAGCTATTAGTGATGCTTGACTTCCAGGAAGGGCACCTTCCAAAGAGGTACTTGGGACTTCCTCTACTTTCCTCTAAATTATCGTTAACAAACTGCTAGCCTTTATTATTGAAAATTGATCAATGCATTAGAGGTTGGGAAGGAATGAGATTATCATATGATGGGAGGGTATAGATTATTAAATTTGTACTTATGGCGTTAAGTATATATTAGGCTTCTACGTTCATCCTACCTAAAGGTGTTATAAGTGAGATTGAGAAGCGTCTGAGAGCTTTTGTGTGGAAGGGCACAACGACCAGTGGATATGCCAAAGTAGCATG
>NW_011630451.1:0-846 GCF_000512975.1 Sesamum indicum
CAAAATAATATTCTTCTAAACTTTTACTTAATAATCCAACTTAAATAGTTAAATTCAATTTATTTTATGCTAAAAAATCTTGTATGGGTTGAGTACACACAAATTGCACGTGTCGGAGATATGTACACTGACTTGGAAGTTGAGTCTCAGTACTTGCTAGGTTTTTATATTTTGCCCATGTGGTCTTCACTTAGTAAATTGTATATTGTGTTCCCAAATGGATGTTAGAAATTCCTTATGTCTAGCCTTCTATTCTTATTTTTTTAAGTTGCTGAAACTCCAAGTTGCTACAGATATATGCTAATAGTGATAAGATTGCAGCAATAAATGACAATCGTTGGACTTTACGAGTAGAGGAGGTCTGTTTCTATCTCTATACATATGTGAGTCTATTATATAAATGCTTGTATTTCTCAGGTGATACACATAACAAAAAATATCTTGGTAATTGCTTTCCATGCTAGTACTGTGTCTTTGATAGGCTACGACACTTTTTCCTTTAAAATTGGCTTCCACATATGTTCATCTTTAATATCAACAATTTCTCCACTTTTATAATTTCTCATTGCAAATACCAGAGGAAGAGAAATTTCTTGGCCCAAGTAAATGTTTGATTCATGTGTGTCACTTCATGCATGAGGATACTCAAAACCAGATGGTAGTATTTTTAGTTCGTTACTTCATAGTTTTCCTCAAATATTTGTACTCGTTCTACCTCTCTAATTCAACTGTAAGTGCATCTCTTCTATTTTCTTACTTTTAATTCTTATATATTCATTTTGCTTTTGGCGGCGAATTAAAAATCTTGGCGAGCCATTTTTCTTGATGATCAATGATGGTGAAACT
>NW_011630452.1:0-846 GCF_000512975.1 Sesamum indicum
GTTCACTTATTATTGACTTATTGCAGGTCAAACAAATCTTTTTATAGCCAAACTACCCTGCATCTTCACATATTAATGCATGTAAGGAAGTATATTCTAATTTAGTCAGAAAGTATTATTTTACTTGAAATAAGTCAATAATAAGTCAATTGGACGTAAATATGAATTTTCATCCTTTTTTAAAAAAAAATATCAGCAATTTTTATGAATTTTAAGTGACGGGTGAGTAAATTTATTAGACGGAAGCAAACCTCATGAGTAATAAATGTAAATTTTCAAACCACAGGAGATCTACGTGTAATTATACCAGATCTCAGGGAAAGACAGTGTAATTATTTGGCCAAATTGCATAAAACCCCCATGTGATTTAAAAACTCAGCAAAAGCCCCCCTTCTGATATGAAAATAGGCAAAACACCCCTTATGTCTAATAAATTACATAGTAATTAACCACATAATAATAAGCAACATTAACTTAAAATGAGAAATTACACTTTCTTCCAAAAAGTTCTAAAATTACATATACCATTCAAATTTTCACACTTAATCCATTAGGAATTGTCCAAAAATATTGATTTAAAAATAAAAATATAGGGTTAAATCCATTTTGACCCCTGTGATATAACAAAATATCAAAAATCCCCCTATGAAATTTTTAATGTAGAAAATTACCCCTATGTTCGAATAAATAATCACACTGCTTCTTGATTAATTTGAGTTTATTTTTTTAGAAACAATAACTAAAATACCCTTTCTAGTCAATCGGTCAAACTAGGCTTATTAATATATAATTATTTTAATTCATAATATATATAACTTATAATCATTAAAATATGTTTATAATAAA
>NW_011630453.1:0-844 GCF_000512975.1 Sesamum indicum
TTCTTTGCATCTATTCTAAGAGCTGATATGGCATCCAATCTAGCACCCTCTTTTCTTCCTTCAAACCTTCATCGTTCACTCCCAAAACGTCATTCGAGTGAAGCATATAGCCCAACTAGCATGATCAGTGGTAGAACCTAGTGAACCGGACATACTACTTCCCATCCTCTCCCTTTCTGACGTAAACAGACGCCATTGCTTTGGCTCCAAGTGAAGACGGCTATAAACCTGGGGATCCGATAGTTCGTATTCGAATCAAAACCTTTCTGTTATGATATTTCGAGTGATAGGAAAAGAAAAGATCACTCCTAAAACCGTGATCTTCTTTATATACGATAGACTGCCAAAAACTTTGTAGGAGAAAAGCTATTATGTCAACTATCACATAGTTTCAATAAGGCTGCTAAGGTAATGCCCGACTCTACTTCAAGCAAATGGCGAACTAGTGGGTAGAGACTATTAGGGAACCCAACCAGCGGGTTGGATACGCATTCATTCCATTTATTCTGGCGGATTACATCTTATTCTAAATAAAGGAGCTTTCTTTTGGAGTGAGAACAGTTAGTTCAATGACTCATTTCACGGATAATGCTTAGCTCCTGGCTCAAAAATAAGTGAATCCGGAAGTGACTTCGCGCCCCAGAGTTCTTATTTATACTAAAAGGCTGGAAAGCCTTTCAAAGCTCAAAAGGAATAGAGGCTAGTAATCATACATCGATGGTCGTCAACTATCGATTGAAGCATTATCGAGGGCCAATGCATGAACATCCGTTGATTGCGTGTAATTGCTTAGTTGTAAGTCTATTACGCGCTTTGGCGCTACTTACTAGAGTCGTTTTTTGAG
>NW_011630454.1:0-844 GCF_000512975.1 Sesamum indicum
TCCTGCCTCGTTGGCGCTCCACCGACTAAGTTAGGAGAAAAAAATGGAATCCCAGGGTTTGCGAAAATTCAATTCTCGACTGCGGAAACAGAAAGACTCTCAGAGCAGTACAAATTTGCCATCGTTGGGAAGTTTTCAGATGGCTTTCCTTCCTACCGAAACATGCATCGACTGCTCTCAACACTAAAACTCCAAGGGCCATTCACCGTCACCATGATCACGAACAGGCACGTTCTCATCAACTTGAAAAATGAAGTGGATTACACCAGGCTCTGGATCCAAATATTATGGCATATTGATGGATTCCCCATGCGGACTTTCAAATGGACCCCCTCCTTCCGGCCACAACAACAATCATCTCTTGCACCGGTTTGTATTTGATTCCCCACCTTACCTGGTCATTTATTTCATAAGGATGCTTTATATGCTATAGCAAGCCTTGTTGGTACTCCACTTAAACTCGGCTCACGGCGGCTAGAGTACGTGTAGAAGTGGATCTTGCTAACAAACTGGTTGAGGAGATACTCATTGGTATTGGGAATGAGGAGGTAGTGCAGAAAGTCATTTTTGAAAATCTTTCGAAATATTGCATGTTGTGTAAACACGTTGCTTGAAGCACAAAATTGCTACACCAGAGGGAGTGCTCCAAAGCCACAACGTTTATCTCAGCAACAAAAAGGCAAGGCAACGGGACAGAAGGAAAAGAGTGTCAAACAAGCTGAAAATGTGATTTTTGAAATTGGGGAACCTAGCAAACGCAACGAGTACGGTGCTCCCCCTGGTGACATCGAAAGTAAGAACACCTTCCATGTGCTCAATCAAGCGGAGGATGAGGGTGAAGATG
>NW_011630455.1:0-843 GCF_000512975.1 Sesamum indicum
ATTGGCTCATGAACTTGGCTGCCAACTCTTCAAATGTGGTGAAGCTTCCAACGGGTAGGCTCCCAACCCACATTGCGGCATCTCCTTCTAGACTCTTCTGGAAGAGAAAAATTTTGTTGTCCTTCTCCGGGAGAGTCTCATTGACGAAGAGCCTCAAGTGATGCTGAGGGTCTCCCTTCCCATTAAACTTTTTGAATTTTGGGATCTTATACCAATGGGGAAGATTGACATTCAGGCAATGGCACATGGATTCTATTGAGAAGGGCTGAGATGCGGCGCCTTGAACTAGGTCCCTAATGTAGCGATCAAACTCTTCTTTAGACCTTCAGGTGGGCATGAATGGAGCTTCTTGAATTGGTCTAGCCTGGGAATGGGAACTGGCAATTCTAGGAGATCCTAAATGGGTATGGTATAGGGTAGGATCTGGTTGACTTGGCATAGGGAGGTTGTAGCTGCTTTGGTGAAGGGGGCTCGTCATAGGTTGAGCCGGGTAACTCGATGAAAGGGGCGGCTGAGAATACCCTGGTTGGTGGGTGCCCCAAGTATGGCTCTTTGGCTGTACTTTGAGCTTCATCTGACCTGTCTTATAACCTTCTGATGATCTGTGGTGATCTCAGCCCTCTGTTCACTTGTCCTCTCGGTACTCTTCTCACCTCAGAGAAAGTAGTCCGAAAAGTTAGTAAGGGCGCTGGTTTACTATACCACGTCGATGAATGAGAAATTTCCCCCTCTTCTCACTTCAACAATATCCTATATAATATTGTTGATTTCCCCCATGAGAAGGAAAGTGTGTGATCAGCTTTATACGCAAAAAAGCTCTTCTTTCTCACTTGTGCCCTCTTC
>NW_011630456.1:0-843 GCF_000512975.1 Sesamum indicum
GCCACCTCCGCCGTTTTCTGCGACCGCCGCCATCTGGCCTCGGTCAATTATTTGTTAAGGTATCAACTCAATGATCACCGACTTAGATTACCCGGTTTCTTGTATATTCTTGATTTTTCGTTGGAAGGTTTCGGCTAATTGTTTCAAGGTTCATGATATTCAACTACTACATGGGTTTTCTTGTTCCATTACCTAAAAAGGTACTTTGCTTTTGCAAGGGTTATTTTATAATTACTTATCTATGTAACTGCCTTGATATCGAAATGTGGTATGAGTTACAACTAGTGTATGTTGATGTATGAAAACATGCAAGCTTCTCATTTGTTCCTATTATGGAGGAGATGGACGGCAACTATGGCCAAGCTGATTGCATCCCTACGTGCTACCTTACAGGCATGAAAGATGGATCATGGTGCCATCTTAAGATTTAATGTTCTTCCATATCTTACAGACCTTAATTCTATAGGTAGAGACAGGAGTTGAACCTTCCCACGTAGAAGGTGCAGATGCTGGTCCATGTGGGCTTACACAACTGAGAAAATCTGATGGTAATCCTACCTGCTGTTCTGATAAATGTGCACATGTGGTTTCTTGTACTCATTCTTTCATAAAAGAAGATCCTGACCTCGAATATTTATTGAATAATTTCAGGTCCTTCAACCAGACACCGGGACATCAGTATGGATACTTTTGGGGATTGTTAAGAGTTACAAGCTAAAGAGAAGCCGAACTAAAAACAATGAGTCAGATAGCCTTTCTGATATTGATGATGCTGAGGTACGTCAAATTATTGCTTGAATTGCTTTTTCTTGATACTGAAGTTTGATAATAAAAGGTGAATTT
>NW_011630457.1:0-842 GCF_000512975.1 Sesamum indicum
GGTTAGGAGAAGACATAGTACCTGGAATTGGAGATCGAGGGCGGACAGGAAAACGCGACGAAGAAGACACCGGAAGAAAGCTACTGGAGAGGGAATTCGTCAGAACAGCAACGCTTGGGAGGATAGGGGAAAGAAGACGTTTGTGAGTATAGGGGAAGGAAGAAGCAATTTGAAATGAATTTGTATATATATTACGAGGAAGGCGGTTTCAAATTCGACCGTTAGCCTACCAGTAAATGACATCTGTATTTCGAAAAGGGTATAAAGGGCAGAAGCGACCGATGAGCGACACGTGTAAGATCGAAAATGCCCCGAGATCATTTCAGCAGGCGGACGAGACTTTTCGAATGCTGGGGTGATGTCACTCGAAAAGTGGGGGAGTAATGATGATGGTGATATTATGAAAGACCAATATGCCCTTCGGACGAGGGTAAAGCGGTCTACACAATTTGAAGGTCTTTGACCAAGGGTCAATCCCTTGGTAGTTACATGAGCGTACTTGACTCCTAAAAAGGAGGACGCTTAAACACCATTCACGGATAGTGGACACTGAACGTGGATACACGCATAAGCTTACTGGTATCACTGGATAGCAGGATATATAAGGTAAGAGGTCGCAGGGCGCCAGGGTAAGTTTTTTCCGAGTTCTTGAGCTAGTTATCTTCACTTAACCTTGAGAGTTATCTCACATATACTACAAACTAACTTGAGCGTCGGAGCCCCTCCGCCGGGACATATCCCGGCTAAGTGACGTTCGTTTCTTGCTTGCAGAAAACCTTCTAAACTACATACGCAGAGCAGATCGCTGGCTTGGAAAGAAGCTGAGTTTTCGAGCCGGATCA
>NW_011630458.1:0-840 GCF_000512975.1 Sesamum indicum
GAATGCAAGGACTGATTGGAATGACTCACTTATTGGCTTGCTTGCTTTCCTTGGACAGACGCTCCTTAAGGACAGCTCCTTGGAAGACTGAACTCAGAGTAGGACTCAGAGGGGTCACAGGACCGGAAGGAAATATGAATACAGCCAAGAGTAGGAGTCGGCCTTTGGGAAGGGATGGCGTCTCAGGGCAAGGCAAAGAAAGCAAGCGGTCTGTGTTAAGCTGGACGCTTCCTGGAGGACTTGAGACTGAAGAAACTAGCTCCCACTCACGACCCATGTAACAAGCTAGACCAAGTCAGAAGTGTAGAACAATTAATTAGTTCATAAGGACCACCCTTGTATAAGCGGGATGGAGCTTCCCAGATTGGAAGAAAGTGCAAACCTATAGTATAGCTGCAGAAGTCGGAAGAATGGCACCTGAGAGAATATTGTTTCCGTTCCATAAAGTAGAGATCCAGAAAGAAAAGAGGTTCACTAAGACCAAAAATCTCTACTGGAGGAACAGCAATTCAGGGGATAGTAAATACAGAAGTTGTGGTCAATAAGGTAGGGATCATCAAAAGATCAAACCATCCAATGTAAAGACGGTTTTCAGTGCTGGTTGTCAGCTGCTCGTGCATACCAAGGTTTCCTTGCCTTGCTTTCACTCAATAGTCCGAGGGGAAAGCACAGAGATGGGGGATGGCAGAAGCGAAGTGAAACTATGAACAGACGACTCGATCCTGGACCTATTATTATATGCAAGAGCGAAGGTGACAAAGTCAAAAGTGAGATGGGATGAGACTTGACTGTGGGATGCCCAGATATCGGAACGAAAAAACTTTAATAAGAAAGGTCTTA
>NW_011630459.1:0-840 GCF_000512975.1 Sesamum indicum
CAACCCCCCCCCCCCCACACACCCCACATGCACACACACCATATTCACACACACAAAAAAAAAAGATGCACAGACAAGGAAATGGAAAAGCCGGAACATGGAGGGGGCATCAATAAGCAAAACTTCTCAAGTTTGTGGTCGATAAAATTGAAAAAGAAATACCGTAGCTGATTAGAACATATAAAAATATATTCGTTGACATCATGATCTCAACAGAAATCTGCTACATCAGATCTTGATTTTCAAAGAGATTGATATAGAAACTAGATAATATTAATGACAAAATCATTGCCTTATACAATTAGATATATAAAACACACTGGGAAATGCTGCAACCTTCTTTGCTCCAATAATAGCACTTGGTTCAAAAGAGCAGCAATACTTAAGCTCTTCTTGATGCCCACAGGCAGGCTTTCCCCAAAGCATCGAATAGCAACCAACAAGTAAAATAATTTTAAACTCAATAAAATTCCAAATCATTACTACAATATTTCAACTAACAGTACCTATCACATGTCGGAATCGCACATAGCATAGTCAGTAAATATCAGAATTCTTAAAACCAGAATAATAAAGCAATTAAAATGATACATTACATCAAACTGAAAAACAGCAAATGCACCAAACTAATGCATTGTCCACACGAATACTCGTAATGAGCATAAAATATTGCGAAACTATGGTGACATCCTGCACGAGAAAAAATGTTGTGTAGATAGAAATGAAGACTTAGAAATTGAAGGAGAATGGCAATTGTAACAACACGCATATGTCATTCGTTGGCGCAGAAAATAAAAGCAACACCTCACTTCTTCTATGTTCAAAATAGAAGTAAAACAT
>NW_011630460.1:0-839 GCF_000512975.1 Sesamum indicum
TGTTCTAATCAGCTACTGTATTTTTTATTCAATTTTATCGACCACAAACTTGAGAAGTTTTGCTGAATGATGCCCCCTTTTTATTCTAAATTTTTCATTTTCTTGTTTGTGCATCTTTTTGTATGTGTGTGTGTGTCTGTGTGTGGGGTGTGTGTGTTCATGTGGGGGGTGTGGGTGCGTGTGTGTGTTTGTGTGTATGGGGTGTGTGGGTGTGTGTGTTTTTTCATTTTCTTGTTTGTGCGTCTTTGTGTGTGTGTGTGTGTGTGTGTGTGTGTCTGTGTGTGGGGTGTGTGTGTGCATGTGGGGGGTGTGGGTGCATGTGTGTGTTTGTGTGTACGGGGTGTGTGGGTGTGTGTGTGTGCAAATGGGGGGTGTGGGTGCGTGTGTGTGTTTGTGTGTACGGGGTGTGTGGGTGTGTGTGTGTGCAAATGGGGGGTGTGGGTGCGTGTGTGCGTTTGTGTGTATGGGGTGTGTGGGTGTGTGTGTGGGGGGGTGTAGGTGTGTGTGAGGTGAGTGTGTGTGTGTGTTTGTTTCTGTGTGCGTGTGGGTGTGGGTGTGTGTGTGTGTGTGCCTATGGGGGGTGTGGGTGCATGTGTGTGTTTGTGTGTATGTGTGTGTGGTGTGTGTGTATGTGCCTGTGGGTGTGCGGGTGCGTGCCTGTAGGGGTGTGTGTGTGTGTGCCTGTGGGGGTGTGGGTGCGTGTGTGTGTGTGGTGTGAGTGGGTGTGAGTGTGTGTTTGTGTCTGTGAGGTGTGTATGTGTGTCACGATAAAACATGTTTTACTTTCATTTTGAACATAGAAGAAGTGAGGTGTTGCTTTTATCAACGAATATATTTTT
>NW_011630461.1:0-839 GCF_000512975.1 Sesamum indicum
AAAATAAACTATTTTTTCGGTAATGGTAAATTTTATTAATGAAAAATATGGTACAGTACAACAATTAATTGGGCACTAATGACCGGCCAAGGGATACGCCATAGTCTATATAGAGCACATGTACTAATCAAACTGGAAAGATTAAGACTCAAAATCCTCTGCCTAACATCATCAATAATAAGAGAAGCCAATACATTAGGCGGGTGCTCAATCTGCTGGAACCGTTTGGAATTTCTTTCTCGCCACAAATGGTAAACGAATGACCCAAGTAACGCTCGGTATGCTCCATTAATGATATGCTTCCCTCTCCATTTCCTCACTGCCCATTCCACATCCATTGCCCATGTGTGATTGGGCCAAGCGAATCGAATGATTTCCCGTATGGCTATAAGGCATCTTTTGCTAAATCGGCATCGGAAGAATAAGTGATTATGCGTCTCGGTTGCTTCTTCATCACATAGAATACACCTTCCAATGTGTGTGAGCCAAGGTTTGTCTGTCGTTGGTAGTTTTTCCTGAATAGCTATCCATAGGATAAAACAATGTCGTGGGATCTTTAGCGAAACCGAAAGTAGTGAAGTCCAACCTACTTTCGGTCCAGGAGGGCAGATAAGTCTGTACAGGGCTTGGGCTGTGGGTCGGCCATCTGGGAAACGCCAAATGATTCTATCATCTCCATCATCAATCTGGGGTAGTGTATAAATAATCTGAAGGCATCCCAAATCCGTGATGAGGGGACAGTGCCATTGGCCCTCATCAATAACCGTATTGAGTTTGGTAGATTCATCAAGCCCAAGTAAACTCGATCCTCATGGAAATCGAGAAATTAGGGGGGCAAA
>NW_011630463.1:0-838 GCF_000512975.1 Sesamum indicum
TTTTCGAGCCTGCAAGCAACAACGGCTGAAAAGCCGTTGCGCGCTAGCTTGTAGTTTAGGGGTATAGTAGGGGTGCCCCTTTCTAAAACTTTTCTAATAAGGTAAGCTGAACCCTCTTCTCTGGTAACCCGCCGCCGCATATGTAGAAAAAGAGGGAGCGGAGAAGGAAGAACAACCGTTTGACTTTGGCACATGAGGTTAGGGTTTGGCTAGGTAACATAATGGAAATGTATCGGACTGCAAATCCTGGAATGACGGTTCGACCCCGTCCTTGGCCTCAAGGAGTGGTGAGCAGCACAGAACTTCTTTCAATCAAATGGCATAGTAAGGGGCTTTCCTTTGTTAGAAATCCACAGACAACATTCTAGAACTTCCAAACCAAAGAAATGCAACATGAGAAGGAGCTTTTTACGTTACGCTTCAATAGAATGAATTCAGTAAGGGTAGAGTACGCCCTATGGTCGATCGAAGGTCCTGTGCCACTTTCACTCCAATCTATCTGACCTTCAATCCATCTTTGTCCAGCCAGTTCATAACAAAATGTTAGACCAAGGCTAACACAACCGAATTGGTTGAGGAAAAGGAAACCCCAGCGACCAAGCACTCCCGCCCCCAAAAGCGGAGACCGAAGAACCGCCAGGTTGTCGAGGACACGTCTGAAGAAGAGGCGGGCGCCCTCTAAGTTTACCACCCTACCTACTAATGGACTGTGAGGGGGGTAGGCGAACGGGAACCGACCGAAAACCCGAACCGCTTGACTGACCCCTTCATAGTCCATTCATTAGGGTTGGGGATGAATGAAACCAATCAGAAGTGCTCGCGCAAGCGAAGCCGGCTA
>NW_011630464.1:0-837 GCF_000512975.1 Sesamum indicum
AGGGATTGCTGAATCTGCAAAAAATCAGCTCTGGTACATACCCAAACATTGTCTGCTTCTTGGGTTGGTGGCTCAACTTCAGCAGTGCTAATCAATGAAATGCTTCTGCGATGCAAACTACTGAATGATCTACAAGATTTATTGCTCCTGTACAGGGCTTTCATTTAAAGATCCAAGCCCCCAAGATTAATTTAGTATCTTGTGAACATCAAAATTTTCTCAAGGAGTGTATGAGAATTATCAAAGGCTTATGCAGCTTACAGCTCACTGAGATCTCAGCAAAAATTAGCAATTCAAGAATGGCTTTTCTCTCTTTTTATTAAATAAAAATTATCTATCACAATTCTTAAAGGAGAAATTGCTCTGAATTCATGTCTGTCTATATTTTTATTATTTAGAGTTGAAAAAATATGTCAAACTATTCTATACTTAATTAAAACTGAGTGGTAAAAACTTGTTTGATAAATAATTAAATTGAACTTAAACAAAAAAAAATATTTCATAAGCTTTTAAACTCGATTCGATTAAAACAAAAATAATAAAACATAAAACATCAACTTACAAGACTCGAATCATGTTTAATTCAGTTCAAGCTCGTCTGAACTCAATTAGAATATTAATCAAATCAAAATTCAAATATAATTTTTTAAGTTCGATATTAATTCAAATAAATTTGAAAAATGATGTATTCGGCTCGTTTCGACTCGAATCATTTGTAGCCTACTAATACTATTTATTAAGGAATAGATTCTAGAGTAACCTCGAGTTGGCAAAATATTGATAGCCTAAAATAAACCTATCTATATCTATCTTTTTCCAAAAATATTTATATTTTTT
>NW_011630465.1:0-836 GCF_000512975.1 Sesamum indicum
AATTTTGAACGTTATAAAAATTTGACTAAAATTGTCCCAAACATTGGTCTTGACACAAGAATTTTTGTGGTAAATTTGCTAAGCGTAATAATAACTACAAGTCCGTATAAAAGGAAAAACAAACTTTCCTTAATAAAACAGTGCAAAATTACTAAAGTTTGAACGTTCTCAGAATTCGACGAAACTTGACCCAAACGTTGGTCAACACCCAAGAATTATTGTGGTAAATTTGCTAAGCGTAATAATAACTACAAGTTTGTATAACAGGGAACCAAACTTTGCTCTAATAAAACTGTGCAAAAAATAGCTAAATTTTGGATATTCTCAAGATTCGACGAAAATTGACCCAAACGTTGGTCTAGACACAAGAATTTGTGTGGCGAATTTGCTAAGCATAATAGTAACTACAAGTTTGTTATAAAGGGAAACAAACTTGTTTTAATAAAACTGTGCAAAACAGCTAAATTTTGAACGTTCTCAAAATTCGACGAAACTTGACCCAAACGTTGGTCTAGACTCAAGAATTTGTGTGGTTAATTTTCTAAGCATAAGAATAACTACAAGTCTGTATAAAAGGGTAACAATTTGCTTTAATAAAATCATGCAAAACAGCTAAATTTTGAACGTTATTAGAATTCAACGAAACTTGACCCAAACGTTGATCTAGACACAAGAATTTGTGTGGTTAATTTTCTAAGCGTAATAATAACTACAAGTCTGTATAAAAGGGAAGCAATCTTGCTTTAATAAAACAGTGCAAAACATCTAAAGTTTGAAGGTTCTCAAAATTCGACGAAACTTCACCCAAACGTTGGTCTACACCCAAGAATTTGTGT
>NW_011630466.1:0-835 GCF_000512975.1 Sesamum indicum
CAGGCAAGGATATATAACATTACTAGAGAGGAAGCCCCAACATCGAATGACGTGATATCAGGTACGATATTTTTATCTGACATTATGGCTTATGTTCTAATTGATCCTGGCTCTACACATTCATATATTTCATCCGAATTTGCATCTAACATACCGGGAGAGAATAGTCCGTTGGGATGTAATTTGATGCTTTATTTGCCCATGGGAGGGGGTGTGATAGTGAACAGTGTTAAGAAAGGGAATTTAGTGAGAATCGGAGATGTAAATTTACCTGTAGACCTTATAGTGCTAGATTTGAAGGGGTTTGATGTGATTCTGGGGATGGATTGGTTAGCGCAATATAAAGCAATAGTTGATTGTTATAAAAAGGAAGTGATGATCGAATATTTTGGCGAATCAAAACTAATATTTGTGGGGGATCGTCAGGTAGTACCAGTTTGTGTAATATCAGGCATGGAGGCAAGACGATCGATGTTAGAGGGTTGTGAAGCATATCTAGCCCATGTGGTAGATATCGAAAAGGTTAATCCCGCATTGGAGGAAATTCCAGTAGTGAGAGACTTCCTTGAAGTATTTCCTAACGACTTACCAGGTTTGCCACCGCATAGGGAAGTGGATTTTGCCTTAGAAACTCTCCCAGGAGTTGCCCCGATTTCTATTGCACCGTACAGAATGGCCCCAGTGGAGTTACTTGAGCTCAAAAAGCAAATCGAATAATTATTGGAGAAAGGGTTTATCAGGCCGAGTACTTCACCGTGGGGAATACCAGTGCTGTTTGTGAAGAAGAAAGATGGGAGTATGAGGTTATGCGTCGATTACCGCCAATTAAACAGGG
>NW_011630467.1:0-835 GCF_000512975.1 Sesamum indicum
TAATGACTGCTATTTTTCCCCCTCTTCTTTGTGCGCCGACAGTTTCTCTCTTTCTCCCCTTTTCTCTATTTCTGCCATGGATTGTCTTTCCTTCCTTCTCCACCTAGAATGGTGGTGGCCTTCCATAGCTAACTTAATGGCTTATGGAAAGCTACCGTAATCTTTCATTTCTACGGTTTTAGTTCTCCCTATAAAAGGGGTTCTACCCTTCGGGTCCAAGACACAACATACTCACTCTTCTTCATCCTCACATACTATTCTAAGTGATCCTAGTAGTGGATCTTTGTGATCGGTTGTGAGAGGCAAGGTCTCCGTGATCTGTCGAAGTGATTTCTAGTGGTGTAACCGTGGGTTTGGCCCTTTTCTCATGGTGTATAAGTCTCAGTGACAAAGGAACTCGAACCTCTGTGATTGGATCTGGCGACATCCTGAGTCATTTCTCAAATCTCAGATTTGTTCTTTATTTCAGTTTATTTTTATTATATTCATTATTTATATTTTGATTTGTATTAAGGAGTTTAGTACTTCATATAATTTCTATAATAGTTGGCTAGGATTTTTGTTGTGAAGGAGATATCACTGGGGGTTCACACCTTACAGTGGTATTAGAGTCGTCTCTGATCCGAAAGCTTCCGGTGGTGGTAACCTCTGAAACCCCTCCTTTTTATTTTCGTTGATATCTCTATTCTATATTACTGTTGGATCTTTATTACTCTATTATCTCTTTACCGCGGTTAAAACCCCCTAATATCCCTCTTGGCCGGACCCTTGAGGTCATCGGGTATCTAGATGGGACTTAGGTTGGTGAGCCTCGGATTCGTTATTTTGGGACCTT
>NW_011630469.1:0-833 GCF_000512975.1 Sesamum indicum
GTCATTTCTATAAGTGAAGCTAAAAGAGTATATATAATTAAAAATTATGATAAATATTTTAACTACTGATTGTGTTAAATATTGATTAATTATAATTTAAATTTAAATTTTCATGCTAATTTCTTTAGTCGTATTAGATAATTTCGATTTACCAAAATTTTTTAATAGTAGCCATTTATAACGTTGAAAAAGTTCATTTTTTTGTAGGGTAAGCTGCATATATACTGCTATTTGATTTATAGTGTCTATTTCTCAAGCACCTGGGGCAATAAAAAATTTAAGGATTGTACTAACCAGCAGTAAATGCTTCATGGTTTTGCGGGTCAACTCCACCTGATTTCCTTCGCTGATCTCCAACAGCACTTCCAGCAAATCAGATTTCCTTGCCTGAGACTTACGTGAAGCTTCCACTCTTTGATCAATGATACTATCAAAATTTGCAAGCAGTTTCCCCATACAAAACTCCGCCTCCCGCTTGATTCCTTGCGGATCTAACAACCCCAGAAACCCAAAATAATCTCCAAGATTAGGACAGGAATACACTCTCATCAATCTGTGGATTATTTCCTCGAGTTCTTGAGACGAACCCGTGTTATAATCAGCAAAATCAAGTGAGAAAAGTGTGTTTGATATGAAGTTAAGGGATGTGACAAAAGCAGCCTGTCCAATATCCACAGCTCGGCCATTAACACAGCATTCTTGGACATATTGGAGCAGTTTCTGCAGCTTCTCTTGGCGTAGTCCCTGGCTGGCGTATAGTGGTTGGGTCGAGAACATCTGTTCTTTACATATTTTACGCAGGTTTCTCCACTGGCTGCCCATGGGCAGGAAGG
>NW_011630470.1:0-833 GCF_000512975.1 Sesamum indicum
CCTAAATGGTGGAGCCTACGTCATAATTTGTGGTAGCGGGGGCTTGCGTTCGCGCAGCCCCCACCCCAAATCAAAGTATCAAACATTTGTTTTGCTAGATACATTTGTTCGAGTTTTTATTTGGATATGATCGAAAAAATGAATCTAGTTTGATAGAATTTTGAATTTTCATATTTCCAGAATTTGTTGACCACTCTATAACTATTTGAACAAATTCCTCCATGACTTGAAAATGATTGGTTCAAACGTTGTGTATGAGTTGATGACTTTGATTTATAACTATGAAACAATGAAGCTTTTTTATACTTCAACTTTATATGAACTGTAGGTTTATCCCGAAATGTACTACACGGACAATGAGCTTTTGAAGTGTCATTATGGGGTCCTAACGCAGAGGTGACGATGTTCCCGCGTTAGTTTGTGAATTGCCACAATTTTATCATATCGAGCGTCAGTCGACAAGTCAACTATGAATTATGGGGGGGTGTGTGAGAAGCTCATCATATACAGACACTGACAGTAACTTCTACAGGACTCTCACAGTGATAATTCAATCGGATTGCCACTAATTTCGGACTTGCATATATGTCTGTTCCAGTAGCGTTGGGTCGATCCAGTCAGAGGTATGAAGGTACATTCTCTTTATCACCTTGTTTATGTTAATTTCAAAAAATTGTACCAAAAAAAAGGACCTATTCATATTGGCATAACAAACAGTCCGAGTTTATTGCAAAGAGTATCCAAGCACGAGGAGAGACAAAGTTGATTGGGTGGTTATTTGCAAAACAAAGACTCAAATAGTAGTTGATGATTATCGATATGGACTGATATCA
>NW_011630471.1:0-831 GCF_000512975.1 Sesamum indicum
TCGTTTCAATAAATACTCCTTCATACCAGATAAACAAAAATGAGAATACACATCTATGCAAGCACACAAAAATATTACAAAGGACATAAAAAGACCACAAAGACAACAATTTCAATAATGAGCATAAAATATTGCGAAACTATGGTGACATCCTGCATGAGAAAGAGGGTTGTGAAGATAGAAATGAAGTCTTAGAAATTGAACGAGAATGACAAATGTAACAAGAAGTAGATGACATTCATTGGCGTAGAAGATAAAAACAACACCTCACTTCTTCTATGATCAAAATGGAAGTAAAACATGTTCTAGCGTGACACACACGCACACACGCACACACACACACACCCACGCACACACACATACCCCATACGCACACACCCCACACACACACAAAACACACACACACACACACAAAAAAAATATGTTCTAGCATGACACACAAACCCCACACATACACACACACACACCCCACACGCACACACACACACACACACCCCACACACATACACACACACACACACACCCACACACACAAACCCCCCATACGCACAACCCCCCAACACAACACACACACAGACACGCACACACACACAAACACACCCACGCACACACACATACCCCATACACACACACCACTCACACACACACACACACCCACGCACACACACATACCCCATATGCACACACCCGACACACACACACAATACACACAGAAAACATGTTCTAGCATGACACACATACCCCATACGCACACACCCCTCACACACACACAACACACACACAGAAAACATGTTCTAGCATGACACACAAACCCCACACATACACACACAC
>NW_011630472.1:0-829 GCF_000512975.1 Sesamum indicum
TTGCACTACATCACAAAAACTCAAAAGAAGGCGTAAAGTTTGTCAAATGCAACTTCGACAGAAAATTCTCAGACTACGCCTAGTAAAAGAACCCAAGTACTTTACCCCCAACATTTTTCCTACGTGCTTCTTCATGATCCATGATTCCAGCAGATGTTGTTAGCACAATATAACCAAACTGTCTCGATGGGAGCAGTCTTGCAGTCCAAGGCTCAATTTCCTTGACACCAATATCAAACCTTGGGCTGATGACACCACATTTGTTTAGTCTTCCATTCAATTCAACCACAATTTTTCCAGTTCTGTGGTCATCAACATACTCAAATTCTCCAATGTATCCATGCTTCTGCATGACCAGAAGAAACTTATAATCACTTTTGATGAAGGCCTTATACATGCTCTTTAGAGCATCATTCAAGACGCTGACTCTTACCATCTTTCAAACCAAGCTGCTGAAAACCTCGGCGGCCGGCCCTCCTGTGTGAATTTTACTTCAGCGCACACGAAATCGAGGAGGCGAGGGAGCGGGGTTTAGGGTTTAGGGGTTTTTTTTTTCTTAAATAACACCCGAAGGTAGGGGAAGCTTGTCGGGGTCCCCATCCCTTCTTCATTAAAAATAAAGCACAATCAGAATTACAACATAAACGCAACAAAAGATAAATCGAGGAGTATTACTCCTTTACATTGTGATACGACATCAGGTTTTTTGTTTCTTTCATTTTTTCTTGATTCTATCTGTCTTAATTCTTAGACCGCATGAGCCACTCCTCTGTTTCATAACTCGGGTTTTCTCCTCCGTGTGCCTGACCAGGTACTCCGGTATCTCATC
>NW_011630473.1:0-829 GCF_000512975.1 Sesamum indicum
AACTTGCGATATATAAAAGTGAACATTTAATATTTAGCCTTTCACATGCGAAATAAATTTCAAGTTCTTTAACAGTTTGGAATCACATTAAGATGAAATGAGATAACAAGTCAATTTTTCTTAAGGTTTTCTCAAAAAGAATATGGGAATTCTAAATTGACTTTCTATTAATTTTCGGGGAAAGGTAAATTTCATAAAAGTGAATAAAGATATAATACAACAGTACTCAAGTGCTAGCTTCTCTCTCGACAAGCCAAGGGATAAGCCATAATCTATAAAGCGCACTAGTACTAACAGAACTCGGCAAGTTCATACTAAGAATATGTAATTTGGCATCTTCAGTAATGACACTAGCGACTATAGTCGGAGATCTCTCAATGTTCTTGAATCGTCTCAATTTGTGCTCCCTCCAAATATGATACACAAGCACCAAGAATCGTCTCAATGTTCTATTAGTTTTCTCAAATGTGCTTTATTGTGTGTCAGTTAAAGCTACTTAAATTTTATAAAATTATAGCAGCAGTTAAAATAAAGTCATATAACTATGCTTAAATATTTACAAAATTAATGCGGATATATATATCAAACCTCAAATAATCATAAAGTTAAACAACCATTTTGTCCCTATAGTTGAATGTCTCAACACACATGGATTTCCACCCAGATCGCACGGATGTTAACGTAAGTAGACAATTTGATAAGATAATTAATTAAATTAATCACCATGATGCTTGATGTTGAAATAGCATAAACAAACAATTGAGATTCATGACACACTTATGCATAAAAATTCTTCATATTTGAAGTATATATATAGGTAAATTTGAGA
>NW_011630474.1:0-828 GCF_000512975.1 Sesamum indicum
CAAAAGCGTTATTTTCCCTTTCTGCAGTGAAGGAAGATCAAAGAGAGACTGGGGGATGCTCCCACTGAGGGAATTCAAACTGAGGCCTGTCTATTGAAGTTTCTAAAACATATAAAATGATAGGATAAAACCAATGAAGGAGCTAAGTGATAAATCCACATGTATTAGTTCAGTTAGGTCAGACATTGTGGATGGAATCCATGGAATTACATAAGTTTCAAATATGCATAACATGTTTACTTATATTTAGGTTGGAGATCCAAACATTTTGTTAGAATTATCGCATCAATTAGATTTGTCATTTCTATAATTTTCATCAATAGACTGAATGCAATATTTTTAATTTGCAATCAATTTAATACCATCTAATATTATTGAAGTTTGCATCCGTACAAACTATCAATTGTTGAATTATACACAATATTATTATTAAATAACAATTTAATAATTAATAATTCACATAAGTATAAATTCACATATACGACATTAAAATTTCCCCATAAGAAACTTCCCACAAACAACTCAAATGCATTAATTTCAATGTGAAATAAATTTACTTTGTCATATTATTTTGGGATAATTACACAATCATTCCTTGAGGTTTAGTTTAATTACATGTAAATTTTCTATAGTTTGAAAAATTACATATACTACACTTGACATTTATTGTTACCTAACAGAGAGATCCTCGTTAGTCAAAATTTACTAAATTTGCTGATATTTACAAAAAGTTGAATAAAACTCAAATTTAACCCCTATTGACTTATTAATGATTTATTGCAAGTCAAACAAATATTTTCCTGACAAAACTATCCTTATATATCTTTA
>NW_011630475.1:0-826 GCF_000512975.1 Sesamum indicum
ATGTAGGTATTTTTCAATTTAAAAAGTTAATTAAAAATATATTTTCTGCTTATTCCTCAAGATATATAACCTGAAAAACGCATCAATAAAATTCCAATCAAACACAAGGTGTGATATGTATGTTATCGAATCTCGCTTGTATATAATATTGTGTTATTCATTATCATTATTTTTATTATTAATTATATTGATAATTAATAATTTGATATATGTCTATTTATACTATTGAATAAGTGGTACGCGTCAGATATGGATGCCTAGGGCAGTTTAGCTTAGAATAATATGGGTGCTTGGAATAATCTAGCTCACAGCCTAACTAGACAACGCAAGGAGGATGGTGGCCCAAGATCCCCCACGGCCCAAACCAGAGTGAAGGCCCAATAAGTTGTTCGGCCGAAAGACCTATAGGCCCTATACACGTTAGATGTATAATTTAGTATTTCAGTTAAATGTATAAGTTTATATTAGATTCAACAAAGAAAAAGTCAAAAAAATATGGAATCTTATTATTTATTCTTATAAATATTATTCATATCTAGTAATAAAAAATTGGTTATAAATAAAAATAAAAAATTAAACCTTTTAGTTCTAAAAATGGATAAATTTTAATTTAATTTATTACCACGTAACTATTAATATCAATTAAATAGATAATTTAATATAAAAATTCGACAAAAAAAAATTAATAAAATAATTTAAATATAAATTAATACAAATTATAAAAAAAATATATGAGATCATATAATTCATTCATAAGTATTGCTTTGACACCCCCTACCTTTTGATAATTAAAATTTAGTTATAAATAAAATAAAAATTTGAATTA
>NW_011630476.1:0-824 GCF_000512975.1 Sesamum indicum
GATCCAAAAGCTCTCCAACGTGTTTCGGAGCCTTCGGCCGTGAGAGGAGAGGGTCCTTTGGCTTCCTCAGGGCCGTGTGAAGCTTAACTTGCTTTAGCAGCCATGTGATGATTCAAGTTCGTGGCTCTGTAAGACCTCGGGCATGCTCTTTGTCCAAGCAAGCGAAGAGCTAATGAGGGCCGGAATGGAATATCGTATGTAGTGTAGAATCAGATCTGAAGCTCTTTGGAATTGGAACAAGCGAGGAACGAGTGACCACAAGCTCCGCTTAAGCGCTCGACATGTAGTTAGCTTAAAACATGTTCATCATGTGGCCGAGCGAAGCGCACCTCAATTCACATCGAGCCTAGCATCACTTTAGATAGAAGCAGAATGGATGACTTACAACTGAAAGTAAGTTCTCCGGATCGATATATCGTACGACGTAATGGAGCTCTTGATCTAGATCCGGTAGTTCGCAGAATTCGGGACCTAACAATGTTCGGTTCGTCACATGAACTGAATGGGAGCGGACGATTCCTCGCCTCTCCCTTTTCGGGGAATGGCTGCAATCACAAGCAAGTGATTGAATGAGTGGGGGCCCCGAAAGCACATGCAGGATAAGCAGGTGGTTCGGGAGACGAAAATGGGTCCGGTCCAGAAAGATAACTCTCAACAAAAAAAACGAAGAACGAAGCTGGAACTAATCAAGATCAATAGGAAGCTAGGAATCTATTGACAAAGTTCATGCCACGACGATCTCTATGAAAGGGCAGTTTTCTTGATGCATTCCTCTTGAGAAAGTTTTTTTTTATTTCATTCTCCAACTCCGGATGAGTTTGCGG
>NW_011630477.1:0-824 GCF_000512975.1 Sesamum indicum
ATATATATATATATATATATGTAATATACAAGAATGGTTTGTAGTAATAGGTTCCAGCAGGATGTGATAACTCTTGAGGAATCTTCTTCTGATTTTCATGAATTTGATTGCGTGAATATCGAGTTTGATCTTTAGTCTTTTTACATGCTGTCTATCTATACTACTCCAACAGCATTTTTAGGGTTTTCAGACTTGTGTACAAATGACATTGACCACTTCAAAAAGTCTTCATTTCTGGACTACATCTTATACTTCTCTCTCTTTCTCTCAAAATTCTTCTTCCAATCAAATTCATATTTACAAAATAAGTATGATACATTTATTATATAATTGATTATTTTTTTTTAAACTGTACAACAATCACACAACAAATATTACACTTGCTATATAATTGATTCAAAGAATCGAGCTTGAATTTTCCGCACAATCTCTGTGAAAGTATGGAGAGTTGTGCGCAGGGAATCCATGGAAGAAAATCAGTTGAAATTTATTCAAGAAACAAGAATAGTTTGGTCTGTGTTACAGTTCTTTTGCTGAAGAGGACGAAGGCCTCTCATATATACAAGGCTAACGGAAATAACTGCTGAAAACTAATAAATCGCTTTCCTACTTAAAAGACGTGATAGCGCTTTTATAAGTGACAGGAAAGAATGAACAACGGCTATGAGAAAACGTATTCTAATTTAAGTGACGTAAGTCGTGGTAGCGAAGCGGGAATGCGATAACAACTCTGCTACTGTAGTCCTTCTTCCTCCTTCCTCTGCTACTGTAGTCCTTCTTCCTCCTTCTTCATTCTGCAGAAGCATCAGCAACTTAAACTGATT
>NW_011630478.1:0-823 GCF_000512975.1 Sesamum indicum
AAATTACTTAATGTTGAAACCAATAGGCATATAATTGTACAAAAGCACCACATAAAAGATATTACGTGTATGTAAATTGGCACAGAACCTAGAAAACACGCCAATCACCAAATTTGGAAGATCAGAAATCAGCAAAATTAACCTGATTACTATCAATACCAAATATAAGAAAAAAAATTTCTTAACTTCAAGCAAATATTAAATGCTTTCTCCTTCAATATCAAGGCAACATTAGCAGAGGCAATGTAAGTGAGCCAGAACACGAAACAACTGAAATTAATATAACCAAACAAACAACTAATGGTTTCAAAAACTTTTTTCTGACATCATAAAATAGACATCATAAATTCCACTAAAACTTTGGAAGAGCATCAACAAACAGTAATTATAAGATATTGGCACTGAAATTGAATGCTAACGTTGTTTTAAGTATATTGTTTGTAGGAACATAATGTATTATTGATCTTTGTTAATTATGGCATGTAAAAGTATGTGTAGACAATACAGACACAAAGACTAACATATAAACATAAGGAAGCTAGTGATTGGGTGAGAAAAAGAAGAGTGAAGTAGTATTTGATACCTGAAGTCTTCTCTTGATCCCATTAGCGAAACACTTATTAGGAAGAGACAGAAAACAACAGACAACATTAAGTATAATTATAATTGACATGCTATCTCTAAACTTTAAACAACAATCCACCCAACAAAATAACACAAGACCCGACTCTAAATCCTATAACTTCCGATTGTTATGTGTAAAAAACAATGACCTACTTTCCCAATAACTCAAAATAAGCATGAAAGGTTAAAATATATTTTA
>NW_011630479.1:0-822 GCF_000512975.1 Sesamum indicum
CATTGGTATTCCACCAATTTCGTTGGACCAATCTTTGCCATTTATATCAAGAATTGGACGATATAGGAAAGCTGATAGTAAATCGATCGCGTATTTTTCTATGATCAAAGAAGAAAAAGAAGATAAAAGAGATTGTCGATCAATATTCAGCAAGAGAGGGAGAAAGTGCAAATAGATCAATTTATCCACTCTGCCCCAGCTGACAACCTCCGAATAATAATCTACCATTCCTACCTCTGGCCTCAAGCCAAAGGATTTCTCATTATTTAACTTGTTACCAAAAGCTGCGTACATTATTTTATTCAGCACACTAGCGAAAGAAGTGAAAATTAGGTGGTCTTCCCTTGTCGGTGATATAGTGACATAATAATCAGGGAAGATCGAAACGGAAAAAAAATTCTTGATATCTCAATTGGTCCCTTCCCCCATCTTTAGGGAATAGTTGAAGCTGAAAGGGGGAAAAGTGTTACTTTTTGGCCATCACTTCCGACTACCCGAGCTAATGATAGAGGCAAGAACACCTTCCGACCAGGCCTTACTATAACCAACCTCACAGATCCAACTCAATCTTTTACACCGATGTATCGTACTTTCTCGACCAGGTCATCAAAAAGACTGCTAAATCTTTCCGAAGTGAGAGAAGGAGGGAAGGCGCGCTACAACTAACATAACAGCCAGCTGAAAAACGTTAGCTAGCTAGGCTAGCGCGCAATGGCTTTCTCTGATTCTGATAGGGGCTCGCTTCTTCAAGCTCCGCCCAACCTATACAAGGTGCTGCTCGCTTTCTCTGAGCCACTAGTGGCTTATGTAGTGGTCGGCATT
>NW_011630480.1:0-822 GCF_000512975.1 Sesamum indicum
CTGTCGGTGTTGTATATTTGTACAGCGAAGGGCTGTTCTTTTTCAGAGTTGGTAGGACCAGATCATTCAGTTGGACCTTTCTTTCCACTTAGACGCTCGTTCTCAATTACATCGACCCTTGAGCAGATTCTTAGCACGTTCGGAGGGCGCCTAACCCACTTTGAATGGTCGTTGATGGCGCTTGCTTAAGCCTTTCCTTTGAAGTTCATTATTTTAAAGTGAAGAGTTTATTAGCTTTGCTTTGAGCAGGAACTCAGATAAGTCTTGAATTTCATTACCTAGAAATAGGAATGACTACTAAGGGTAAAAACCAATGGATAAATAGGTTAAACACAGATAAAATCCAAAGAAGAAACTGAATAAGTTGTGGAACAGTAAAGAAAGAATTATCATAGTATTAAAGTCAAATTCATCCTTATCAAACAGCTAGAGAACAATTGAACTCCATTTTGTCTATGAATGCTTTTCCCGTGCATGAATATGCCCCTTAGGAGGGGAATTCGAGGTCCTTCTCTTATGAGACTTGTTTGGGTGCACCCTTATTTCGACTAAATGACGGAAGAAAAAGAGAGTCTTTTGAATCATGAATCTAGGAAGAAATGAGCTATGTTTACTACATGGGGAGATGGAAATGCAAATGTCCCTTATGGATGGATCAGCCGATAAGTGCATCGATCAGCCGAATAGAAGGAGCCAATGAGCCATGGATGGAGATTGATGAACCCTAACAGAATCTGTGTACACCGCCGTGATAGAGGGCTGCGAATCTGATTCGATACGCATCGGCGCACCATGAGAACCTGTTCCAGATAGCGGTGGTGG
>NW_011630481.1:0-822 GCF_000512975.1 Sesamum indicum
TTGAATAGCCAGTGTCTTGGAGACATCGGGGCAAGCGTCTTTCCCAACATCAACAAGTCTTTCTCTCTCAAATGGCACCTTGCACTCATTCTTCCCCAAGCACAAGGATTCAACAAGTTTGATAGCCTTAGAGTTAGAGTTGCATTTCCCAGGCTTGAAGGCTCCGCAAGCTCCATCCACCTCACCGAAACCCACAAACTCCACCTTCTTGATCACCTTATTGTCGGGGCATGTGAGCTCAGCTTCCCTCACCGGGTTGACAAGAGCACGGAGCTCATTGCCCTTCCTCTCCCAGGAGTTAACTGATGGCGGGTGGTACTCCGTTATAACGCTGCAGATGGTGTCCCTGTTCACTACTAAGATATCGATCTTCTCAGGGTTGCCGCCTGTCTCCTCGAACACCACAAGCAGATTGCTCTTAGGCTTCAAGAAGGCGCGAGGGATGTGATACTCTTCCTGAGTCGGCCTGCCGAGCGGTGAATTGTACGATACCCAGTAACGACCGATGCTCTGGCCGTTAACCCACACCATACCCTTCGCCATGCTCATCATTCTTAAGGCCACAGGGTTGTTGCCTTCTGGGGCGTCGAAGTATGTCTGTGCGAATAACATTACATATATATAAGGACACATGAGCATGTGAGGTTTGATGAAATTCAATAATAAGGTAGCTAATCACATTCATAATTAGTTTTAAATAATATTTTGGAGTGTATTACTTATTGTTAATCAAATTACCTTGTACCAAGTAACAGGTGAAGGGGTTCCAGCGAAGGGAACCCATTTAACTGTCTTTGCTCCTTCTTCTGTGTAAACTGGAAC
>NW_011630482.1:0-822 GCF_000512975.1 Sesamum indicum
TGTCTATCAGAGCTAACCAAGATCTATGCTTCCTCAAGGAATCCTTTAGCCACGCGTACATTCTCCAAAAGATCTCCTTTATTGCGCCGTTGCTGTTGGAATACTAGCTCTAAAGCGTTTAGTTTCCGCGTAATCGAGTACATAGGCACTCCAATAATGTTGTGTTGCCAGACATTCTGCACACTGGGATAAAATCTGGTGAAAGAGTAAGGTAATTATCAGATCTGAACGTACCTCCCAGTTGTTGTTGGGCTAGGAGTAATTAGCTGCCAACCATGGCAGTTTCATCTTGTGGCGCTACCAGCACCACAACGACCCTCAGATTCAAATCTGCAGTAGCCCTATTCTCAGAGATCTGCAACGACGATGCCAAGCAAAGAGGATGCTCCGCCGCCTGTTCAGCCGTTAAGCGCACCAAACGGCGAAACAACAACTCCTACGAATTCCTGTCGCTTTCTCCATATTTCACTGTCCAACGCCAGTGGATATCATTCAGTGCACGAACAGATTCGTATCCCCTTTGTCGATTACTCTATTGGCCAAAACAATAAAATCTGCAAACTGAAACTCCATGGCGGACTGATTAATCGCCGGCGCATCTTTCCCGTCCAATTTGTCATCAGTCGCTGCTGCATTGTTGCTGTTTGCCTGCCCTCCATGTTCGTCAACAACATTCCCCAACTCGCCGCCGTCTATCCCCGCCACCATATCATCTTCATCCTCGTCGGCCGTGGCGTCAACCTGAATTCCATGTGAAGAGTGTGTAGTTTTAGATGTAGTAGTGTGTGTAGTTCGCATGCACTCCATTCTGCTTTTAACTTA
>NW_011630483.1:0-821 GCF_000512975.1 Sesamum indicum
ATAAAGTTTATGACGTAGTAAAGATTTTGTGTATATACATATATGTATATATTTATGTAATTTCAACTGCCCTATGACTCAAACTTAAATATTAGAACTCATATCATTCTTCCTATCAACTGTTGAGAATTCAATTTCATTTATCTTTCATCTTGCAAATTAAGTGGAAGCTGTCAAAAGTTAATTGGGCTCTGCCAGCCTGACGTCTTGAGGAGGAGGAAGAGCTGAATGAGAATAAGGGAGCTCATGATGCAGATGTTCAGAAAACATCAAAGAAAAAGAAAGGTGTCACGAGTGAAGTTCTCAAAGATGAGAGGTTTACAGCTATGTTTGAAAATAAGGTATTTCGTAGAGGTTCTGTTTATGCAAAAAACTTGCTTTTTTTTATTGCTGCTGTTAGTTATGATTAACCATGTAGTACGTTGTTCCCAGGGATTTGTGAAATAGTTGGAACTTTAATAACCCTTGGAAAGTAAGTAATATAGAGACATGTGAAAATGCACAAGAAATGATAATCATTATACAAATCTTTAGCGCAAAGAATCAATTTTGAGAGCAATGAGATACAGATACATCGGCCGGTCACGGGCTTGAGTATTAACCACCTTTATCCTCTGAAATTTAGGCTACATCATTGGGATATCTCTCGTATTAGCGTTACAACCTTTTGAGTAGTACATGAATATATTGGGTGGATTTTGTTTTATGATTACTGTAGAAAGATTCATTAATGATGACGGCATCAATGTTGGACTCGTACTGACAACATATGTATTGGAATTTGTTTACGTCCAAACAGCAGCCAAATTACGTATCATTTC
>NW_011630484.1:0-817 GCF_000512975.1 Sesamum indicum
ACTGAGAGACAAGGTAGTCAGATGTGAGAAGTTAGCGAAGAAATTAAGAACTGCTGACGACATCTGCACGCTATCGAGATAAAGCCCTCTTAGCCTGGTTAGATTCTGAAGAAGCATCTTCAAATTCGGATTCTCAATTTCTAGACCGTTATATGAGAGATCGAGAGTGACCAATCTCCTCATTAGTGAAACTTCAATTGGAACCTGTCCACCAAAACCAGCACCTGATAAACTCAAATGCGTCAAATGTTTAAGGTTGAGAATTCCACCTGGAATCTGACCTCTAAAGTAATTCTCAGCCAAGTTTAGCTTCTCTAGGTACCCAAGGGCAGAAAGACTTGAAGTATTATGAATCCCTCCCGAAATTCCCTCCCCATCGAGCTTCAAACTGATCACACGCCCGGCACCATCACATTCCACACCGTCCCAGTTGCAACAATCTTGAGTCTGATTCCAAAGCACCAGTTTTCGTGATCGAGTGCTATTGAATATAAGATCATTCCTCAGTTGAAGCAACAAACTTCTCTGATCCTGCAGGCATTGGCTGTAAGCATTTTGAAGAAAATAATTAGTTATGCAAAATATTGAAAGTATGCAGATGAAGCAGAAGAAACATTGAGAATACAAAGAAATTCCCATAGTGAAGGAGGCTGCACCAATATGAGTCAGTGGCAGGTGACTTTAAATTAACTTCCATTTTTCTTACACGCCGACGACTTTCAAAGTCTTTGTATGGCATTCTTTCATGCTAATCACATACCTTGACTGAACTTGGGACCAATAATTAAGTCAAGTCAATATTCTTCATCTACCCATT
>NW_011630485.1:0-814 GCF_000512975.1 Sesamum indicum
ATTTCAGTGGTGTAATAAAAAAATATTAAACAATTATAACTATTATACAATCCCATAAATATGACAACTCTACCTTTTGGTAATAAAAATTTAGTTATTTAAAAAATTAAAATTAATCTTCTAAATGTAAAAATTTAAAATAATTTATACAAATGTGATCATTATTTAATTTAAATTTATAATCTAGTAACTAATTTTATAAGATGTGCAAATTATACACAAGTTCAATAAAAAATTAAATAAAATAACACCAAAAAAATATATGGCGTCATAGTATGCAATCCCTTAAATATTATTTTGACATAGCTTCTACTTTTTGTTAAAATAATGTTTTAATTTTATAAATTGAAAATAATTTATACAAAAATTAAAAAAATAATGGTCTAATTTTAGAAATTAAATTTATTCAAATATGATAATTTATTAATTTGAATTTATAGCCTAATTACTAATTTTAATAATATATTTAATAAATAATTTAATATTTTAATTATTAAGAGGAAAAGAAATTATTTAAATAACATAAATTTAAATTAGTAAATATAAATAAAACCTATAAGTTTATATTATAGATTTTCATAAATTGCTTCGAAGACCCCCTCTATTTTTTGGCAGTAAATATATAACTATAAATATAAATAAATAATAAATAATATAATTTAATAATTTATCAAAATCTAATAATTGTTTAATTAATAAAAATCCACTACCTTTTGAGAATAAAAATTTAGTTATTGATACAAATTAAAATTGAGGGATAAAATTTAAATTAATTAGCTAGTGTGATAATTTTTTAATTTAAATATATAACCAA
>NW_011630486.1:0-814 GCF_000512975.1 Sesamum indicum
AGAGCGGTGGTAGGATGAACAGAATGTCCAAGGAAGGAGAACTGTCCAAGCTTATGAACAAGCTCAATATAGCCAAAGGCAGGTGGGTAAGGGCATTGAGGGTTTCGGGGAAGGGGTTGAAGACTGACCTTAACAACGATGTTTTAGGTGATCCCTGGAATCCGATTTTCTATTTTATTTCAATAGTAGGCAGGGCTAACCGGGAAGGTAGCACCAAAGAGCATCCGGCATAGATAGTGAGCCCTACTGAGGACGGTTGGGTTGGGAAGAGAATAGCATACGAAGATCAAGTAGAGGTACTATATGGATTGTTCGCATGTGTCCTAAAAGGTGCCCCATCTGGTTGTTATTGAAGGAATTAAAGCAGGTATAACCTTGATCAGTCCCGAGAATACTTCCTATAGTTGTTTACCACGGAAGGGTAAAAAGATTAGAAACTAGCTAAAGACCAGCTACGTATCAAGGGCTCGGGCCTCAACGCATCCTTTATGAGTTGACTAAGTCTTTCTAAGTAAAACAAGCTTTGTAGAGGCGATTCCCATCTAACTTGGTCTACTATCGATGATGCGGTAAGTTTGAAAGCATGATTTGTGAAGCTTGAACAAGCGCCTCTCTGGGCTATCTATAGAAAGCAGATTCTCCTCGCAAGGTGGTAAAAATGGCATGATGAGAACAAATGGTAGGAATGACCAGGAATTCGTCCTAAAGTATGTGTCATAGGCTGACCGCACGAGTAGATCTGGCAAGGTATGGTCCCTCGCCTCTATGCCCGTTTCCTTCATGGGATCGCCCGGAGTTCCCCACCCAAAAGACT
>NW_011630487.1:0-814 GCF_000512975.1 Sesamum indicum
CCCTTCGTTACCCAGCCCATCGCTAACGCTCAATTACATCGAGCCTCTTTCTCTATTTCATTTAGGATAGAAAAGGTCGCAAGTGAAGCTTCTGGAGAGAGCAAGAGCAATTAAAGAGTGAGACTTGGACCCAGAACATTGACACAGCACAGGGAGAATCAATTGCTTGGTTTCCCACAGGCAGAAAAGGACTTGGCCTGGATGTAAGCTGTAAAATGAAAATGGTTGTATCCAAAAGGGCGGCTAAGCTAGCAATCCGAACAAGAATATCTTCCCGTGGATCCTTTCTTTCAAAAGTAGAGTAGTGGCTATAAAGTGCACCTTTTCTCCTATCACGATCAGAAAGAACTAGACAGCTTTGCTTGTAGTTGGCCCCAGTAATTGGCTTCAAGAGATGCTTGGTTCTCAAAAGGGAGTTTAGTACCAAAAATCTCTAGTAACCCAAGCCCCTAGCTAATAACAAAAACAGGAAGTAACTCGTTCCCTTCTCCTTTAGAAAGAAAGAGGTCTTCTTTTTCGGGCGTATTACGAGAGAGTTGAGAAAGAGACTTGGAAAAGCTAAAACTCCTCTCATTTAAGAAATAAAAACCCAGTACCATCCGAGCTGACTGTTGACAAAGTAGAGTATTCAGAATATGAAAGGGCGGAATTCATTGACGAATATCGGCAAAGCAGACTGATTAAGATCAATGCTGGTAAACCATCTTCTTCAAAGGAATATTGTTAAATAATAGAGTTTCCGGCCGCCCGGCATACGCGCTTCTTTTTCTATAACACGCTTTCTCTAGTCTATAAGAAAGACTCGACTCTTTCC
>NW_011630488.1:0-814 GCF_000512975.1 Sesamum indicum
CCAAAAATCAAGGTGATGCTACAGAAACTACCATGTGATTTAAGGGTGAAAATTATAGAGACCGCTATTAGCAGGAAGGAATCAAAATGGCTAAACACACCAAAGTTAAGGTTCAAAACTATAACAATTTGTGGTAGTCGCTGACAACCAATTCAAGAATTTGTTAGCATATCATAACTACCCAAGTCATTTATCAGATTTATCAATCCTCCATCCATTTTCTCTCACTATATCCCCTCTAATAAAGTAAATTAATCCAAAACCAGTCTTGCTAATGAGATATATTGAAAGAGAAAAAGAAGAGGGACAAAACACTCCCTCCTGTCCTATTATTGATCTTCATTTCAAAAAATAGTCTTTCATATCAGGTAAACAAAAATAAGAATACACATCTATGCAAGCACACGAAAATCTTACAAAGGACATAAATAGACCACAAAGACAAACTATACCCGTAATGAGTACAAAATATTGCGAAACTATGGTGACATCCTGCACGAGAAAATGGGTAGTGAAGATAGAAACGAAGACTTAGAAATTGAAGGTGAGTGACAAATGTAACAAGACGCAAATAGCATTCGTTGGCGCAAGAGATAAAAGCAACACCTCACTTCTTCTGTATTCAAAATCGAAGTAAAACATGTTATACCGTGATACACTCACACACCCACACACCCCTCACACCCACACCCACACACATACACACACCACACACACACACACCAACCTATACACACACATGCCACACGTACACACATACACACCCACCCCACACACACACACACAAACACACACCCCACACCCACACACCACA
>NW_011630489.1:0-813 GCF_000512975.1 Sesamum indicum
TAGGTGGAGGATACCACTAATTTGTTTGAGCTTGATTCTCTATTGTACTAAGACTCTAATAACAATTCATGCAGTCAGGAAGATGGATTGTTGACTGATGTATTATCTCCATAGGGTGAGAACTTGATGACTCCATCAAACACTTGTTGCGGTGATTTAGATATACCAATAGATAGTAACAAATAAATCACCTTTTGAGCGCCGAAGTGACATACAAGAATTTGATACTAGCCGGCACAGTTTAGATAAGGGCCTAAAATAATTCGATTTGGAAGAAGTGACAATAGCCATATTCGCCTGAAAAATGTGTACTTTAAGAGATCATAGTTGAGTGTTTCGTCCTCCGCTTTACACAGGGCAAACGTTACAGACTTCAACCTTATGCTTTACCAGATTACTCAATGTGGGTAATGCATTATCGCAAAATTTACCAGCTAAAAAACATGGTGTTTAAAACCCATACCAAAATATTCGAAATTCTATTAATCAGGTTGCAGGATGATGATGGGATTGCATTCACGAATTTGTACTAAGTGATGTGCACTTGTAATCAAAAACTTGCATTTGGTGTTGAAAAGTCAAATTATACGAACTATGGAGTGTTTAACTAACAAAATGGCCAATTTGCACTTAATTTTGGAAGGAGAAAATAAGGCTTGGAGGTTACGCTCCTTCCACTCGGCAGTATCATGACTGGCCACCTAGTTTTTCGCTAAACAAATTCGTATTTTGGAAATTATTTTGCTTTAAACATGCGCCCAACAAAAGATGTCGTCAAAAGGGCATCATTGAAGCCCTCAAGTGTTTAAAACC
>NW_011630490.1:0-812 GCF_000512975.1 Sesamum indicum
GCCATCAAAATTCAGATCAAACCGTTAGATATGATCAAACTTACAAAAAAATATATTTGATAAAGTTTTAGACTATTGGATATACGGATATCGATATATCGTACTCGAAACATAAGAGTAATCATTCAAGATTGTATATCTTTTAATCAGACCGTGTGAATTTAAATCATACCGTTTAATATGATCTAATGCGCACAATGTTATATATATATTTCGTATGAATCGAGTGCCTAAATTTTAAGATATCGTAATTGTTGATTAAACTTTTTGATCTTATTATATATATAATAAAATAATAATAAAAATAATTAAAAAATTATTCCACCATCATTATTATTATTATTATTATCATTATTTTTAATATAATTCATAAGTATCACTATATTTCGACATAAATTTATAAGTAATAAATAGATTATATAATGCATAGTATGTATCTTGATATAAATATAAAACTCAAGAATTAGATAAAAAAATCACAACTGAATTACTTGTCTATTTAAAAAAAAGTATAACATGATACAAATATATATTAAAATATAACATAAAATTTATATGGATCATATTAAATAATTATTTTATGAAAGATATTATAATTTACTGAGTTGTTGATTAAATTTTTTTTGTATAAAGATTAAATGAGTAATTAAAAGTACTATAATTTATTATTATCCAAAATAAAATGTATAATATTGATTAATAATTACAATATATGGTCATTTTAAGTATAAAATTAATAAAGTATTGAATATGAAATTAAATATATAAAAATTTTAAAAATTAAAATATATATAAAAATAAAAACAAACAGA
>NW_011630491.1:0-812 GCF_000512975.1 Sesamum indicum
CCATTCGCCCTTATTGTTGTAAGCGCCCTTCCGTCTGCCTCTTTCGATGTCTTCGCTATCGAGTCTTTCATCTATAGAAGATGCCTTTGCCTATGTTGTTTTCCTTCCGATTCGCTTTGCTTCTAGCCTATTGGGTGGGTCTCCTATTCCTTCTCGGGGTCCATCCCTTAAGCATTCGAAATAGGTCTAGCCCTTACATCAGTTCAATGCCCTTCGAAACAGTCATCACCTGAAGCAAGCCCTTCTTTCTTTTTAACAGAAAGCAATGATAAATGGGACGGAGCTGCTACACTTCAGCTGGAGCTTATGTATTGGAGCAGAGGTGGCAGTTCAGACAGTAGCAGGAGCAAGACCAGCAACTAGGGTTGGTCACAGAGCAGCCGTCTTTCCCTCTCAAGCGGTGAAGACTGATTACATGTCCGATAAGCACTCTATGTAGTGGTCGGCCTTACTATTAACATAGTCGCCGCAGTGTATTATTAGTTCATAGTTTCATTCCGCCTGTGGAATATGCTTCTCTTTATCCCCTAATATGATATGGTTCGACCAGTGAATATCTTTCTACCTGTTCTAGCATTTCCTATTTAAGAATTCTCCCATTACTAAATGGAAGAACTTTTCAAACTAGTTGATAGTTGTTCCCTGGTTGCACCCCAAAATGGGTTCTAATTTACTAAATCACATCTTTCTGTTTTCGGAATATCACATGTAGAGTTTTTTGGGGGAGAATCACTCGGCGCGGGGCCTCCCGTGTGAGGTCAGGTGATGGTCAACAACTCAGGCAGGAAATGCTGAGAAGCGGCTAACGATGC
>NW_011630492.1:0-812 GCF_000512975.1 Sesamum indicum
CGTCTGCAAAGAATTCTACCCGCCACTCGATGGGAATTGTACTTCAAGGCGGCCAGCGATGGCTTGGCCAATGACACGTGCCCTTGGGGGCACCTACTGCGGGTCGGCAAGCGGGCGGCGGGCGTACGCTTCACTTCTAGCCCGGATTCTGACTTAGAGGCGTTCAGTCATAATTCAGCGCACGGTAGCTTCGTGCCACTAGTTTTTCAACAAAGCGCGATAACCAATTATGCGAATCAACGGTTCCTCCCACACTAGGTTGAATTACTATTGCGACGTTGTCATGAGTAGGGTAAAACTACTACCTGTCTCATGACGGTCTAAACCCAACTCACGTTCCCTATTGGTGGGTTAACAATCCAACACTTGGTGAATTCTGCTTCACAATGATAGGAAGAGCCGACATCGAAGGATAAAAAAGCAACGTTGCTATGAACACTTGGCTGCCACAAGCTAGTTATCCCTGTGGTAACTTTTCTGACACCTCTAGCTCCAAATCCCGAAGGTCTAAAGGATCGTTTGGCTATGCTTTCATGGTTCGTATTCGTACTAGAAATCAAAATCAAACAAGCTTTTACCCTTCTGTATTACACGAGATTTCTATTCTCGTTGAGCTCATGTTAGGACACCTGCGTTATCTTTCAATAGATGTGCCGCCCCAGCGAAACTCCTACCTGAAAATGTCTTCCGCCTGGATCGGCCCACCAGAGCGTGCCTTGGGTCCAAAAAGAGGGGCAATGCCCCGCCTCTGATTCACTGAAAAACTAAAATAGCATTAAAAGTAGTGGTATTTTAATCCAATCTTGATCGCA
>NW_011630493.1:0-811 GCF_000512975.1 Sesamum indicum
ACTTTGTATTTAGAATGCATATCTTAGATACCATTTTCCATTTTCTTTATTTTTGAGATTTATTTAATGGAGTACAATCGATTAAAGTTGAATGTGAAAATCGAAGGATTGTCCTCGATTTCCGAACCTAGGCATATGTCATGGAAAAGCCACTTCCATCGGACTTGCGAAAGGAGTCCTTACTTAAGGAATGCTTGATGCTCAGGATTAAAGCATAAGGACAATCGCAAGGTTCGCAACATCATACCTACTTCTATCATCCATAAGCAGTATGATAGGTGAGACGTTGTTAGTTCAATAAATGCTCCACATAAATCATATTTATGTGGCACCGAACCAGCATATTGGATATGCCATGACAAAAGCATTTTTGTGAAGCCTAAATGACTGAAGGTTGTCTGTACACAAACATTGGGCTAAGATGCAATGCTTTGTGGAGAAGCTCTAAGACCCCAATGTTGATCTTAAAAGGAATGTATTTCATTACTCCATCGTCCTACTTATCATAAAGTCTAAATGGGCTTGAGAAGACCATTTGATCAGTTGATAAAATTGTTGGACCAATACCAGACAACGATTGAAGATTCTTAACAGACAGTATTGGATTTGGAGGCTTCAACCTCAAAAACAAAAGGCAAGGGAGCCGGACGTTGAATGAGAAACAAAGATGAAGCAAAGTCAGCCGCTTCAAGCGCTTTGAGTGACTCTACCACCTTAATGAGCGAATGTAAAAGGAAAAGTGGGATAATGGTTCGATAGTCAAAATTGACTTATGATGTTTACATATAATTGTCAAAGGGCATTAGAAGAG
>NW_011630494.1:0-809 GCF_000512975.1 Sesamum indicum
CCCCCTCTTTTCACGAATGTTCTCACTTTCTCTCTGCCCGTCACCGTCGCAGGCGACCAACGCTGACATCAGAGTCCCTTCACCCCCATGACTCTTTTCCGTCCATCCCCCGATTCTCCACCGGTCTTCGGCCGGATTTCAATGCCCCCACTTACTACTTAATCAAGAAATTATTGGCAGTTATATTGATTTGTAAAAACTTTTCACAGGATGAAGAAAACATCTGAAACTTTCGAATCTGTTAAAAAGATTCTGAATGAAGTGGTGGTCTGTGAGTTGAGCTCATTAGAGAAGCAACCAAAATTTTTCCGAGAGCCACACTTCTCTCAACTTATGGTGTGTTTTCATGATTTTATGTTAAATCTCTCTTTTGTTTTCTTTCTTAATGATTGCGAAAAGATACCTGCAAATAACTTGAATTGAGTTTTTGAACTCCATCTACATAAAATCAGCTTGCCTAAATTACCCCTCAACCTTCCCAACTTTTCTTGATCCATTGTATTCTGTTGCAGAAGCATAAACATTCTTCTGACACGATATTTCATATCTCGATCCGCTGCAGGAATGATGGAGGCATGTTCTTCTCTGACCTTCATGACCCTTTATGATCCAGCAAAAGACAGCAGCTTCCAGTAGCCACACGATGTCAAAAAATCTAACTTAAGTCGCGAAGGAGGTGTTTTGTGTAAGTGCTGACGAATCTTTTGTGCTGGGAGAATATTGATGAGGGGTCCCCATGCAATGCTCCATTACTGGGGTCAAAGTCCGCCAAAGCATTTGAATCCCGTACATGAAGGCTGGCTTGACAC
>NW_011630495.1:0-808 GCF_000512975.1 Sesamum indicum
ATACTACGAGCAAGTGTAAAGATATAACTTAGTTTATTCACATATTATTTGGTCTTTTAACCTATGTATTGATATGTATGTGAACAGATCCTCTTTGAATGATCTTTACGAGCACCACCACTCGAAGGACCCTATTATTGAGGAGCTAGTAACTACTCAATTCAAGGATTGGTCCAAACATTGTGTAAGTTGTGTCTTATGATTGTGCCTTTTGAATTGTGTTACAACTGTAATTTGTCAATATATGATTTCTCTAATATGTGCAACACAAGTGAAATCCAAATTGAATTACACGAACAATGAGCTTTTGAAGTGCATTATTGGGGTCCTACAGCTGAGGTGGCAACATTCTCGTGCTACTTTGTAAACGGTTACAATTGCCGCACTGAACTTCACATCGTAGGCAAGTCTACTATGAACTTTGGGGTGTGTGTCAAAAGCTAATCATATACAAATACATACTGTGACTTCTATGTGATTCTCAAAGAAATAATTCAATTAGATTTATCCACTTATTCCAAACATGCAGATCTTTCTATTTAAAATCTGTTAGGTCGATCCCGTGTGAGGTTTGAAGGGACATCCTCGTTATCACCTTTTTAATGTAAACTTCAAGAAAGTATAGCAAAAGAACAAACCATTCATCCTGGCACAACAAGCAGTACAAGTCTACTACACTGAGTATTCTAGCATGAAGAGAGACAAAGTGGACTGGATGATTTTCTGCTAAACAAAATCCCAGAAGAGTCATTGATGACTCTCCATGGATCGAAGTTGCGTTCAAGAAGACGAGACAATACCTACTACA
>NW_011630496.1:0-808 GCF_000512975.1 Sesamum indicum
TTATTTAATAATTCATTTGATGGACGGATCAATAATGAATAAATTGGATTAATTAATTTTGGGCTTAACACCGTTAAATTCATTGGATTAATTTATTAGGTTTGACTTATTTAATTGATTGGATCAATTAATTAGTGTTTGGACTTAGATTTATTTAATTGAATTAATTGAATCTTTGGACTTAGTTGGGCTAAAATTAATTTAATTGATTATTATCCAATGAACTTGGTTTGGGTTTGATTTAAATTAATTATATCAAGTGCAGTGCATACTTGAAGGCCAAACAAATTTGAGGGAGGTTGGAGCAAGTTAGGAAGGAGTTCAAACTCCTCACCATGATAAACATTATGGAGTGGTTATTTCATCATGGTTGAAGGTTATATACATGTGTGTGTATAGGTTGCCTTGACGGCAAACTTGGTAGTTATTGAATTTTGAATTCTGTTGTATGTAATATACAAAATTAGACGCATATCCAACATAACCAACTAATAAGCCACGAAATTTGCTCCCATTTCTCTCTCAAAATATTCTCCTTTTTATTCAATATTGAATTTAATTCAAGTTAGAACATATAGCAATCCAAAAGCACTAAATAATAGTGTTTGTTCGGAGTTGTTTTTTTTTTTTTATTTTCTGTTTTATCTAGAAATTGAAAAAAAACTATATCTATTCCGTAGTGTGGTTTGGACAAATTAGAGGGGTTCTAATTTGGATCCTAAAGTGAACGAAAATGGAACGAAAAGCGAAACAATGCACGTTGCTGCTCATCTAAAGTTATAAAAGGTAAAGTTTCATGTTGTATTTC
>NW_011630497.1:0-807 GCF_000512975.1 Sesamum indicum
GAACTTATTCACTTAAGAGATTTTAAGATTTTTCTTTTGAACAGTGATTGACAGGGGACAGGTCGGTGAAGCCTGATCCTTCTAGTGCTGTCATGTCCCCCATTCCATGCTCTAACTCAGTTTCAGTTCCTTGCTTCGCTTCTTTTCTGTTTTGGCTTTAGCTGCGAACTCCACTTTCGGGTTGATCTTTCAATCTGCTAAGGTGTACGACGACAAGCCGGTCTTCCTTTTCATAGTTTCTTCTTTGTCTCCTGCCGGACTCCCTTATTCATCGAGAAAGAGAATGGAGAGAACCCCAACTCCGATAAGAATTCCTTTCAATTCAATAAGGGATCGATCTGACCGTCAAAGGAGAGAAACTTAGATAGTAGTATGCCTCGAAAGGAGTCTGCTCTTTCCCAACATCCAGCTCTTTCCTTTCTATTTCCATTTCCCCACGTCCAGGGATTGGTTCGAGTTCCTGGTGAATCTGTTCTAGGCTTTCTAGCCAAGTCCACTAGAAAATTCTTCTTGAACAAGAGCAGCGGAAATGGATTTTCTATCTAAACAATTTCCCGTTCGCCAGGTCTTTCTTTTTTTTCTTTAAAGAGCGGGGTCGGGGACTCGATGGCTATTGCGCTTATTCCTCCCACTTGGGATACCGGATACCATACCTTTTGCGATTCTTAACCTAATAAGGATTTCAAGTAAAGAGCTCCATCCCAGAAAGTCACACCGCTCACTAATCCAATGCTACTCACGTTCAGGCTTTCAAAGCGCTGAGTCGTTTACAGGAAAAGCACTTACTTATTCCCTTTCCTTTCCCTA
>NW_011630498.1:0-807 GCF_000512975.1 Sesamum indicum
GCCCTATTCAATCTTTAATCTGGTGGTTGATGAGCTTCTTGATGAAAACCACTTTAGCTTAGTGGACAATGAGTTAGTTTGGTGCATTTGTTGTTTTTCAGTTTGATGTAATGTATCATTTTAATTGCTTTGTTCTTTTGGTTAGAAGAATTCTGATATTTACTGAGTATGCTATGTGTCATTCCGACAAGTGATCGGTCCTATTAGTAGAAATATTGCAGTAATGGTTTAGAATTTTATTGAGTTTAAAGTTGTTTTATTTGTTGGTTGCTATTTGATGCTTTGGGAGAAGCATGCCTGTGGGCATCAAGAAGAGTTTAACAATTGTTGCTCTTTTGAATCCAGTGCTATTATTTGAACAAAGAAGGTTTCAGCATTTCCTAGTGTGTTTTATTTATGTATTGTATTAGACAATGATTTTGTGATTAATATTATCAAGTTTTTGGATCAATCTCTCTGAAAATCATGATCGGGTGTAGTAGGTTTTGTTGAGATCATGATGTCTAATAATATATTTTTATATGTTCTAATCAGCTATTGAATTTCTTTTTCAATTTTATCGACCACAAACTTGAGAAGTTTTGCTGAATAATGCCCCTTCCTTGTTCCGGATTTTCTATTTCCTTGTTAGTGCGTCTTTTTTTTGTGTCTATGAGTGTGTGTGTGTGGGTGGGGTGTGTGTGTGCGCGCATGCGTGTGCGGGGTGTGTGTGTGTGTGCGTGTGCGTGTGCGGTGTGTGCGTGCGTGTGTGTGTGTGTGTGAGGGTGTGTGTGTGTGCGGTGTGTGCGTGTGTGTGTGTGAGGGTGT
>NW_011630499.1:0-807 GCF_000512975.1 Sesamum indicum
CTTGATTGATCAACGTGAGTGAACTGTGCTTAGACGCTTCGTAAAACCGCACCGATGAGCTGATAGATGAGTAGGCTTCCCCTTTCGATTCACGGAATGTGATCTGGGACACGATGGGAGTTTGCGTGCCTCGGTAGGAAAGAGATCACCGGAGTATAGCACAAGATCGCCTTTTCTTGCTGCCATGGGGTCGACCTGTGAACAAGGTAACCCCAATGGGAACCAAAAAACGGGGGTACCGCATTGGGCAGAAGACGATCCAAAAAGCGAAGGCTCGCCCAGCTAAAGGAAGGATCGATGTAATTGAGCTCGACTGATAAGGAGAGGAGCGAAGGAAGCTTACCTTATTATTAAAAGGGGGTGAGATAGGCAAGAGGTAGCTTGCTTCCAAGCCGGCCCGGCCGCGAGGAATCAAGAGCTCTTTGCCGGTGCTGACTTGGATCTCGGGTGACGGAATAAGGCGGCCAGAAGCGACGAGCAGTCGCGGTCGAAGCTTGGCTACAGCGAAGCGCTTACCAAGCGCGAAGGAAAGGCCTCCGCCACTTGAGCCGTATGCGGGGGAACTCGCACGTGCGGTTCTTAGGGGGGGGCTAGTAGGAGCCATCCCATCCCAATAGCGTATATTTGGAGCTCAATATGAAATTTTATTTTCTTGCAAGACCCGTTCGGATAAGGGAAAACTCCAGAGATTGCTTCGAAGTAAGATCCTTGCGTTGACCCTTTCCTGAACCAGAACCGGGTACGGGTGAGAGGAAAAGAGGATCCAAATGTCCCATCAATAAAGTGAGGGCTTTCCGGACCTTCCCC
>NW_011630500.1:0-807 GCF_000512975.1 Sesamum indicum
TTATTTAATAATTCATTTGATGGACGGATCAATAATGAATAAATTGGATTAATTAATTTTGGGCTTAACACTGTTAAATTCATTGGATTAATTTATTAGGTTTGACTTATTTAATTGATTGGATCAATTAATTAGTGTTTGGGCTTAGATTTATTTAATTGGATTAAATGAATCTTTGGACTTAGTTGGGCTAAAATTAATTTTATTGATTATTATCCAATGGACTTGGTTTGGGTTTGATTTAAATTAATTATATCAAGTCCAGTGCATACTTGAAGGCCAAACAAATTTGAGGGAGGTTGGAGCAAGTTAGGAAGGAGTTCAAACTCCTCACCATGATAAACATTATGGACTGGTTATTTCATCATGGTTGAAAGTTATATGCATGTGTGTGTATAGGTTGCCTTGACGGCAAACTTGGTAGTTATTGAATTTTGAATTCTGTTGTATGTAATATACAAAATTAGACGCATATCCAACATAACCAACTAATAAGCCACGAAATTTGCTCCCATTTCTCTCTCAAAATAGTCTCCTTTTTATTCAACATTGAATTTAATTCAAGTTAGAACATATAGCAATCCAAAAGCACTAAATAATAGTGTTTGTTCGGAGTTGTTTTTTTTTCTTATTTTCTGTTTTATCTAGCAATTGAAAAAAAACTATATCTATTCCGTAGTGTGGTTTGGACAAATTAGAGGGGTTCTAATTTGGATCCTAAAGTGAACAAAAATGAAACGAAAAGCGAAACAATGCACGTTGCTGCTCATCTAAAGTTATAAAAGGTAAAGTTTCATGTTGTATTTC
>NW_011630501.1:0-806 GCF_000512975.1 Sesamum indicum
ATTTTGAGATTAAGATTATCTTGTTACCTTTAAATAATAAGGTTGATTAATGGCATCACTTTGATTTGAAATTAGAAAGGCTATACTGAAATTTGTTGTCCTTTAATTAGAGGCATTTGGAGTTTTGGATGTTCAGAAAGTGAAACTGACAATTTGATCTGTTATCTTAGTATATTTTGCGATTCGCTAACCCACTTTGATAGAATTTATCCGAAATTGGCACGTGCAAATCGTGTGCTGGTGTAAATTTGAGGATATCATTGACCGAAAGTTTAGAAGTTAGTTGAAAATTCAAAGTTTGATATGATGTTAGCTATAATAAGAGATTTTAGGAGGATTTTTCAGGGGCAAGTTGCATATAAAGAATTTTAGGCAATGAATTGTATAAAAATGGCAGACTAATACAATATATAGCAAAAAAGAGTACTAATGAAAATAGAAGGAGTAATAAAATTATCAAAATACAATCATAAGTGAGGACATAATAATATCATTAGCGTGGTGTGATTTTATAAAATATAATGACAAGAAAAAATATTGAAGACTAAGTAATGCAAAAATGAAAGCATTTACGTTAGTATGAAATGAAATTCCAAGAGAAAAACTGCCTGAGAACTCAACAATTTAAGATTAGAAGTACATGAATGTTTATAATAAGTAATATTCAGAACAAATTTAGAATTTTAATTTAATTCACGTTGAAAGTTATAATATTTTCAAATATTTACAAAACCTCACTCCTCCACATCCCCGTTGCACAGAAATCTCCTTCTATTCCGCTTTACATTCACATCGGAATGTCCAAC
>NW_011630502.1:0-806 GCF_000512975.1 Sesamum indicum
CCGCCCCTCACTGGAAGCCATATCTTCTACACTTGTTTGGATAAGATTCCCTGAGATGCCTGTGGAATTTTTCCAAGAAGAGCTACTCATGCGCATTGGCAATCGGATTGGTCGGAGGTAGATGGAATAAGTAGTAGTGAAAAGATAAGCATAGTAAGAGTAGCATATGTTCTCTCTCGTAGTCCGAAAGAACTACGTAAAGGGGGAAGGTGTTCAGTCAGTAAGGTAATGAAATTCTTTTTTACCAGGAAAGCCGGGTGTGGCGATCCGATCCCAGTTGATTGATCTCGACTTTACCAGCTCATGAACGGCATTCGTCAGACTTGAGCGTTTCGACTCGGTCAGCTGTCTTGATGAAGATTGACATTGCCTGAGGGAAAGCCCCCTTTCTCTTTATGAGTAAGCCCCCTTAGAGAGAGGAAACCGGCCTAACTGCTTTATTGAGAGATTGCGGCACCATTGAGAATTATTTAAAGAATTAGCTGCTATTTCAGTGGTTGAAGTGCCGGTCGGCATTGACTAAGTAACGTCCGGCTCTGTTTGTGCCCTTCTCTCCATCCGTTGAGTCGGTGGCGGTGGAAGGCTACCGGACCTAGCCTTCAGAGAAGAAGAAAGTCAGAGAAGCCGGCGCAGCAAGCCGATCCGACATACGTTCAAACGCATGCACCTTTCGACTACTTTTCTTTCGGGGCGCGCCATCCAAACTCGCTCCTTCTATCAATCAATGCACACAAATATGCTTGCCCTTACGTAACTAGAGCCCTGTAGGTCCAACACTCCTATATAATATAGGGCTAGGTTTCAAC
>NW_011630503.1:0-805 GCF_000512975.1 Sesamum indicum
GTGGCCTTTGCTGATGCAAGTTTAGCATCATCTACAATATCCTTTATGTACTTAGCTTGAGTAATGGTGATACCTTGTTTAGACCTTGCAATTTCTAAGCCAAGGAAGAATCTGGCTTCACCAAGGTCTTTAATAGTAAAAAGACGATCTAAATATAGTTTAATTTCTGAAAGAGTATGTTCAGATGGTCCTGCAAGAAGTACATCATCCACATATACTAACAAGCAGTAAAAACCTGTAGATGTTAGCTTAGTAAACAAACAGTAATCATGCTTACACTGTATGAAACCATAACTTTCTAATTTGGAAGTGAATTCTTGGTTCCATTGTCTTGAGGCCTGTTTTAATCCATATAAAGATCTTTTTAATTTGCACACATAACCCTTTGGTATGTTGGATCCTTCAGGGGCTTCCATGTATATTTCTTCATCAATAGTACCATGTAGAAATGCATTGTTTATATCTAATTGATGTAGATGCCAATTAAATTTTGCAGCAAGTGCTATAAAAATTCTAACTGTGACAGCCTTTGCAACAGGAGAAAAACTATCAAAGTAGTCTATTCCTTCTAATTGGTTATATCCTTTAGCTACAAGCCTAGCTTTATATCTTTCAATAGTGCCATCTGGTTTTAGTTTCAGTTTGAATATCCATTTGCAACCTATAGTTCTTTTGTTTTTAGGTAATTCTGTTATTTCCCATGTTTGGTTCTTTTCTAAAGCCTTAAGCTCTACAAGCATAGCATCTTTCCATTCCTTTTGTTTAATAGCCTGATTAAAAGACTTTGGTTCTTGTGGTAGAGAAG
>NW_011630504.1:0-804 GCF_000512975.1 Sesamum indicum
CCACCTGTGGTTGAAGACAAAATAAGGATTTGGTGGAAGTTCAATCTTAACGGGGTAGCCAAGCACTCCAGGGGTAGAGTGCCCTTATCCGTCAAAAGCTTCCCTCACTAACAATTCCATTGAATCAGTGGCGTTCCTGGACGTCAGACTGTCGTAGGATAGCACATTGAAAGACGTTGGTAGGATAGCAGTTGTCATAGGATTGGTGATCTCATTCTTTTCTATCTGGTTTTTACGTTCCGTGACATCTAAGTTGTTCTAAAGAGTGTTATCATTTATCCTTCCCTTTGCCTTACCCTGGCTCTCCTCTCCTTGTGGTGATCTATCTTACGTACGGCATTTATGTGTCATTTTTTCACTTCAGGTACACTTACCTGGTCTGTAACCATTTCTTCAAGAATTTCTTGACTCGAGTTCAGAGGCTGTCTACTCCCCTCCTAGAAGAAAGAGCTTCCTATCACAACCTCCTTCCCCACCCGAACCTTTCCTCGAAGAACCCCTTCCTTTGAAGCAACCGAACCACCTAACCGTCAGTCTGAGCTCTCTGGATCAGTCAGTCATCAGTAGTGGTCCTGGTAGTGGAATTTTTGTCCCAAGTCAGATTGCAAGAATAGTCCCATGTAAGATGATTGCCTAGCAGAAGCAGCCCTAGGTGCCTAGCCCGGCTAATGGGAATATTTTTTAAAGCAGGCAGATGTCAATGAAAAAGAAATGAAATTGATAGAGTAAGATTCAGCCGATTCTATAGATTCTCGAACACCGGCTAGCAAGAAAACTCAAAAGCTCCTCTCCTTATCAGTCGAG
>NW_011630505.1:0-800 GCF_000512975.1 Sesamum indicum
ACTTCATCTGTGCAACTTTGTGGTGAAATTGTACCAAGTGTGCGAAGCTTTTCACCTTCTTTACTACTTTTTCCTGGGTTCGGCAAAGTAGAGCTGGCATTTGTTTTTAAATGCCTTAACTGAATCATCTTCCAAATATCAGCTTTGATTTCCAAGGTACGAGATGTGGTTTCAACCACAAGAGTTTGCATGTTCCAAAGCTTGGAGAAGGCTGCAGGAAGAACTGCTAAACTGAAGGATATGGTGAGATACCTCAAATGAATCAGCTGGTATATGTCACTAGGAATTTTTGTAAATTTGATGGGCTGGACTTCTAGAACTCTAAGCATTTTGAAAGCTGTGGGGATGGCTGAAGTGTATTCTGATGGCAAGCCAACTTCTTCCTTGGAGAAACAAACAAAGGACCGCGCACGAGGACCATAAGGTTTCGAAGAGAAAAAATGTAGGATGTTGGAATGAATACAAAGACGACGAAACTTTTCTACTTGACTGATCGAAGGTTCAAATCCATTGCCAGACCTTTTAATTTCTTGGAGAAAATTTTCCCTTTCGCTTCCAGCTTCATTTCTGCAAAAGTTGCGAAGCATGTCATGAATGCGGCATGTTTTAACTCTACCATTAGGTCTCCTCTTATCAACTATTACCAAATTTCTATTGATAAGATCCTCTAAATAGTTTTCTGCCGTTTCTTCCAAGTTGATTCCAGACTTTTCTTGTATGAATCCCTCAGCAATCCACATGCGAATTAATTTCCAAACTGGGATCTCATAGTCTTCTGGGAACATCCCCAAATAGAGAAA
>NW_011630506.1:0-799 GCF_000512975.1 Sesamum indicum
ACAGATACACACACACCCCACACACATGCGCACACACACACACATGCACACCCCACACACACGCACACACACACACACACACACCCAATCACCACACACACACACACACACACACCAAAAAAAAAGATGCACAGGCAAGGTAATGGAAAAGTCAGAACAAGGAGGGAGCATCATTCAGTAAAACTTTTCAAGTTTGTGGTCGATAAAATTGAAAAAGAAATGAAATAGCTGATTATAACATATAACAATATAATCCTGGACATTATGATTTCAACAGAAACCTGTTACACCAGATCATGATTTTCAGATAGGTTGAACCATAAACTAGATAATATTAATTACAAAATCGTTACCCTAATACAATTATATTAAATAAAATACACTGGGAAATGTTGCAACATTCTTTGCTCCGTAATGATAATATACATCTATATAAAACACATAAAAATATTATAAATGACATAAATAGACTAAAAAGACACACAATACCCGTCATAAGCATAAAATCTTGCGAAACTATGGTGGCATCCTGCACGAGAAAAAGGGTTGTGTAGATAGAAATGAAGATTTAAAAATTGAAGGAAGATGGCTAATGTAACAAGACGCAGATGGGATTCGTTGGTGCATATGATAAAAACAACACCTCACTTCTTCTATGTTTAAAATGGAAGTAAAAAATATTCTACCGTTACACACACGCACCCACACACCACACACACACACACACCCCACACACACCCACACACCACACACTCACACACACACACACGCACACGCACACTCACACACACACACGCAC
>NW_011630507.1:0-798 GCF_000512975.1 Sesamum indicum
AAAATTATATCTAATCTAAAATTACATCTAGTAGCCTTAACATTTATTTTCGTCCAATAAATAGATCAATCAACATATTAGTAAAATTCTTGAGATTTGCTAACTTTTGCAAAAAATATAGAACGAAAATTCATATTTACCCCAATTAATTTATTACAAACTTATCGCAGTCCAAATAAATATTTTCTAACTAAACTACGTTACATGCTAATGCATGCGAGGAGATGTATCTTTACTCTTATAAAAGTAATTTGATTAAAAATATTTTATTTGACTAACAATAAATCTGCAATAAGTCAATTCGAGATGTCTATAGATCTTCATTCAAATATTTTGTCGATATATTTGTTAGATGAAAATAAATATAAAGAGTAATAGGTTGGGCTGTGTAACTATCCCTTTATACCATACAAGTATATTTATGATGACTACAACAAAAGTACAATCTTATCCTCCAATAAGTTAACAACACGTGTTTGTTGTTTTCTGGCGATGGGCCACTTGGTAATTTGCTTGATAGGTCATAAATGTGTAGCCTTCTTTTGATCCTTCTTGATTGAAAAAAATCCCATTTTACTACAATAAATTCTTCTTTCTTCCATCATAATGAAAATTCCACTTGATTTATTAATCTGCTGGTGGGACTATAACGATGAAGTTGGGGCAATATTTCAATAATTTTGACAAAATGAGCATCCAGTGATGGTGTGACGTCCGTAGAATTTTTTATGTAATTGGGAGACTAATTGGTAATTATTAGAAATTTAGATATAATTAGTAAATAAAATTATAGATTGA
>NW_011630508.1:0-798 GCF_000512975.1 Sesamum indicum
AGCGGAAAGGGCAATAAGCCTATCTCTTGCCGAAGTTTATGGTTCAAAAGAAAGGGATGAAGCCAGGCAGTCAGTCTCCCATTGTTAAAGCTCAATCATCATTTAGATTTAGGTTTTTATTCAAGGTAACAACAAATCCTCTCTTTATAGAGTGTAGAGTAATCTCGCCAAGCTGCGACGATGATGATAGGCACAATTTTGATGAGTTTTCAGCAGTTGAGTACTATCATGATTCTTTGATGAAAAACCTAACTACCTTGCGAAGCAAATGCCTCCGCAATCGCCCTGTGTGAACAAAGAGTGGTGGGAGAGCTTCAGCATCCTCAATGCCACTGCATCGACTGTGATGCCATATATCACATGCCACTATAGATTCTGGGTAGCCCCCATAGAATACTAGTATACAAGTTGGCCATATCACTGTAAACAGCAGAAAGGAAATGCAGCTTTTATTAGTTGGTGGCTTCAAACTACCAATCATACTTTACATGGTCTGACTTTGGATGTAAAATGGCATTTTCTTTCGGGCACCACTGAAGAAAGGGTGGAATTTCTGTGGACGCCCCAAATAGACATTTACGAATTGCAACTATGTAGGGTAGGAGGGATGAATATCCACTGAAGTGACTGAAAGACAATGTATATTCTTGCTCATCTCTTGTGATGAGAATGTTGAAGTTAATGCTTGACATGTGGGTATGTGGGCTTCTTTCACACTACCCCCTTGAGGAGAGATTCACTAACTAGGTAAGAGAATAAGACCGTTATGCTTGATGAGGATTTATCCTCTTATCTGAC
>NW_011630509.1:0-797 GCF_000512975.1 Sesamum indicum
TAGAAAGTTAAGGACAATAATGCAATTTTTAGGAAAATTATGCACCTAAATGAAATTTTTAGAAAATTAGAAGACCAAAAAAAATAATTCCTATGGACACTTTTATAGAAGTAGGAGTAGGATCGATTCCTCAAGGATTGGCTTCAAGTCGATTCCTTAAAAAATAAAAATAGTTGGGGGGGAATTTTGATTGTGAAGAGAATAAAAAATAAATTAAATTGGAGACAAAATGAATATAAGAGAATACTTTTCCGGCTAAGAGCTTGATTGCATTGATTGATCATCGATATAAATATAACACTTGTTTAAATAAATAAACTAGTTATGGTCATTGGTACGATCTAATGATCTCACTTTTCCGTACCTTTGTTAGCCAAAGTACGACCATTGGCTAAATCTCTAATCAATGAACAACTCTGGGAGCGTCCACAAGATTTTATCCATCAACAGCATTAAGAGTTAGAAAACCCTGATTCTAACTAACAAGTTCCTATTAGTATAATTCATTTAAGTTAGATCATGTATTTCCTATAACATAATTAACTACTCTGATATAATTAATCATTCTATGTTGCTACTAAGCGAGGGCGCGTCTAGTCGGATCAGCAAATATGTCACAATTTATTCCTTCCTTCCTTCCTTAAATGCATTTAATTGCCATTTTTAGCTCAATTTTTGCCAGTTTTACTCCTCATCATACCATTGGAGCTGGTAATGCAATAAATTCATGTGATTGGGAGTATTTTAGCTTAAAAGGAAGGTATAATCATCATCAAAATATGGTAAATTGTACAATT
>NW_011630510.1:0-797 GCF_000512975.1 Sesamum indicum
TGCCTCAAGACTCTGCCACTGGGACTCGGTCGGAAGAATCTACTGCGGCCATCTCTACCCACCTTTATGAATTCTAACCCCAACCTGACAAGGCTGAATTTATTAGAACCGTTGTTGTTTAGAAAGACCGGGAGCTGGGAAACACGCTCACTCATACTGACGGAAGGCATTATATTCTTAAGGGTAGCGGACAAGCAGAGGAAGAAATGCACTGGTAGCGCTAACGACCCCCATATCATAAGGGGAAAAAGTAGACCTTTCTCCTGATCAATCAAGTACCCCCCTGGGAGGGTGGGAATAACTTTTTTAGGTTTTCTTTCATCGGAATAGTGATAGTGTTTAAGCTGCGTTTACTACAAATGGGCTGAGCCCGGATCTCATTAGCTTGGCCCGACCGGGGGGACTGGACGGGGGAAATAGCCATGCACCGGAGAACCAAGCTCGCTCTCACTACTTATGGATAGACGTGGGTGGAATAATAGGCGAGCCCTACTAGTACAATAGTATACGGAACTAAAGGAACCACTCGGCTATTGAGAGAGAAAAAAGATTTTGCTCGTAGGCTCTATAGACTCACTCTCTTCACAACGAGAGGAGTTTACCGTGAATTACATCCACCCTCGTTTAGCCTTGTCTTAAACGTTGGCTCCGCGGTCCTAAGTGCTCGTCTTTTTTAACTTCTCCCTGGAACTTATGATCCCTTCCGCTCCGTTCGTTCCGAGCTCGCGAACGAAGGCATGTCAAGTCTCTTTTCTTTCAACTCCGCTTGGTGATCGCTCATGGCTAATATAGGTAGG
>NW_011630511.1:0-796 GCF_000512975.1 Sesamum indicum
GGTGCAGGAATATTTTAAGGCCGTCACGACAGCCCCGTTGTGGGAGGAGCAAACTCTTGTTTCTCATGTTATGTTAAGGACGAGTACGCCTTGGGGTGATGCAGCACATATGAATTGGGCGCAAAGGATAGTTTTTTATGCCGTCGGGCCGGTTGTCTGGTTTTCTAACTATAGCCAGGATGGTGTGCTTGATGATGGCACGAGGTCATGTCTTACTGATGCAGGGCCTAGTTTATATTACGGTGAGGGGCCCTATGATTATGTATTTGGGCTGGCAAATCGGTTTCACGATATAGTGCATGCTACCGAGTAGCCGTTGTGGAACAGCTGCACCCAATCTCAATTGGGGACAGTAGCTAGTTGGTGAATATCAAAGTCAAGGGCAATATTTCTTAGCATACATATGATCAAATATCATAGTAGGCTGATCATATATTGCTGCACGACCATACCCTACCCCATGATTACTATAGTACGAAGAAATTGATAAGAGACTTGGGATTACCTGTTGAGAAGATTGATGCGTATAAGAATTGTTGCATGTTGTGCTAAAAGGACGACATTGATTTGGACTACTACAAATTTAGTGAAAAAGCTAGATACAAATCGATCATGGAGCGAAATTATAACGTTTCGTAAAAGTACAAAATAATAATGATGTGAGCTACTGTACACATATCTGCGTGTGTATTAAAAAAATATATTAAACAATTAAAAGTCGATAATTAAGATTGTTGAAAATGCATGTTATTAATTAAATACAAATTCAATAAGAACTGCTATAGACAACAAAAAT
>NW_011630512.1:0-795 GCF_000512975.1 Sesamum indicum
CCCACTTCTTCTTTCTCCCGTCAAAAGAAAGCAGCCGGCCGATAGCGACTTCTTATCGTTATGTTCTTCCTCCTTCTTCTTGTCATCCCGTGGTCCATGAGATAGCACAGCTTTAGGTGTTATAGGATTCACCAGCGGAGTGCTTGGGCTTTTTTATGAAAAATTGCCACTGCCTTCTGTGTTAAGACTGAATTTTATTCCGCGAAAGCTTCTTCTCCAGATTCCACAAGAAAGGGTTCGGATCATTAGGCTTTGCCCAACCTCCCCTCAGGGATCGCGGAGTCAGGTAGATCAACTACTTGTACATATCTCCTGGCAAAAGAATATCCCCTCACTCCAACTCATACCCATCCCGAGGTCTTAGCCGAGACTTGGCTTTACGCCCTTTGGTCTTTCTTTTCTCTTCTCTTGGTCAACGAGAGTGCTTTTTTGCTTTCTTCTTTCAATTGACTGCTCTGGTTCAGAAACTGTCTCCACATTGAAAGTGAAACATGTAAAGTGACGAGATATAGTTTGTGATCTTGAGTCTTATTCTTTTTTCGTCGAGATTGCCTCGGTAAATGTAGAAGAAAGATGGGCTTTCTTTGTCGCTCTTTACCTACTCATTTTCTGTCTGGGGTTTAGGACAACAGATTCTTTGATCCGTCTGGCTTCGGTCGAGCTCAACCAAACCTTAGCTTCCCGTACCCTTTTTATGAGTTAGGAGAGAAAAGAAGGCAGAATGCGAAGAAAGAGCGCAGGATGCTTTTTCTTGAGTTCTTTGAACTCCATTAAGAAATGTCTTAAGAAAGAGTG
>NW_011630513.1:0-793 GCF_000512975.1 Sesamum indicum
TTTTATTACATGCAATTGCAAATAATTTATATTTATACATATTTACATGATCAATGTCTAGTAGTAATTACCAAACTTGAGTGCTCAAAATTCAAGTTGTTCAACTTGTTTACTGTCAAATTTTGAACTATGATTAGTGATGAGTGAGTTGAAGTTTTGGTGGGACTAGAAAAATTAAATTTAGTATATATATGGCTATTTTAATGTGCAAGTTAGGAGACTTTATACCAAAAAAAACATTATTAAAAACCTCACACATGATAACATTTTCAACTACTTATGCTCTAATTGGGTAATGTTCCTTTCCACTCATCATTATGGCATCCCCAATTACACTCATAATATATATTAATCCATCTTACCTTATCCCAAATAAAGCAACTCTCCAATGACTTTTAACATGTACCATCACTTAATTTTTTTTTATTTTTATTCATTGCATATTTTATTTATTTTGAAATAACCATGAATGCGGAAAAAAATATAATTCTCGTCCTGTAAATTAGGGTGTGTATGGTAATTTTGGTTTTGTTCAAATTAAAATTTGTAATTTGGTCATGTAGTTTTAAAAGTTATGGCAATTCTAGTTCTTTCCGCCAATTTGGCTGAAAAATTTTACGTTATCAGCCATGTCAACACTTAAACTGGTGCTTCTGATGAATTTGATGATATAGCAGTTCATTTTTTTTTCAAGGAAATGACTTACCAAAAAGAAAATTACAACTTGATGATCCGGCAAAATTTTTCAAGTTGTAATTTTTCTTGTCAAGTCATATCCTATAAAAAGAAACCA
>NW_011630514.1:0-793 GCF_000512975.1 Sesamum indicum
CCCCTTGATGTGTTGAGAAGCCTATAAGGCACAAAATATGATATGAAAGAGCGATCCTGCGATATGAAAAAGATGTGATATGAAAAGAGCTATATGCAAAATGAAACAGCTATGTGCGATATGAAATAGCTATGTGCGATATGAAAGAGCTATCTGCGAAATAAGATTGATGAGCCAGCTGTCACGGGGATTCACTTAAATTTATATAACGGTGAGATTGAGTTGACGGGAAAAACACAATATCACCTTCTAATAAGCAAACTAGGAAAAAGGAAGTTTAATTGATTATCTTATTGTGAGATAGCTATGTGATGTACCACAACTGATTATGTTGGAATTAAATTGACTGTATTCCATGCATGTTGTCTACTTATCTTGTTTGGGTTGTGTTTGATATACAGATATAGATAAAGCTGGTTATTTACTTTTTGAGTGGCAGACTCATCCCACTGCTGACATTTTCTTTCAGGAGTAGACTTTGAGGTGTACGATTATTGAAGGCTAGGTCTACGAGTTATACTAAGGCAGGTCGGGCCACTATGCAGTTTTCTCCTCTTTGTCAGTTAGAGTACAAATCACATTTTGATTGCATAGAGAGAATGTAAGAATGGAGATTACCTGTGATGAATTACTTGTGGTGTTTGGTGTGCATATATGATGTTGTAGGTTGATTACGCCTGTTATGACGTTGGAGTTACGTGTACATATTGATTAAATTATTATGTGCATTTATATATATAAACACAAGGATTACTATAAGTATGACATTTAGCATAGATATAGACCTTGTTGC
>NW_011630515.1:0-793 GCF_000512975.1 Sesamum indicum
ATATATATGTAGGAAGTAGTATTTTTGGTTCAATAAACTAAGTATGTTTTATTTTTTATCCCATTAGTATTTTTAATCAAGTAACTTAGAAAAAATAACACTTTTGGTTATCATCCGCTTTTTTGTTTAACGGTGTGACACTTGGCCTTTAAGTAATTTTGGTTGGAAGAAAAATTGGTCTGGTTTTTCAATTTTTGGACCACTTTTCTACAGAAATATAACTATATTTGAGGGAAAAAAAAATAAATTTTGGAGGAAATTAGAGCAAAGAATGGGATTTCTCTTTTCTCTTTGAAAATTAAATCCCACATTTCACATACTGTAAGTTGAAGTCAAGTAGAAGCAATATAAAGAAGAATCAAGTGTTCCACAAGTGAATCAAGTAGGCCAAGTGGAACATTTATATGCTACTATGGGAAGAATGATCAATTTTTTCTCCAACCAAAAATACTTAATGACCACATGTTGAAGACATGGGCTACATCATTAAATTGTAGACGGAGAAGTGAATGGAGATCAAAAATACTAAATCTTTGTAAATTTATGAAACTAGACATGCTAATTTTGTAATAAATAGAATTAAAAATAAAACGTCGCATGAGGCGTAAATCTATTATGTTGTTGAAGTTTATATGAATAAAAAATATAATTAAATTATCATTCATTTATATAGAACGTCGCATGAGGCGTAAATTAAAAGTAAATATATTTTTTTCATGACGTTAGTGTTTTTCGTTTAAGTGCAGTGGTAATTTTGAAATATTTTTTTGGAAAGTATAATTTTATATTTATA
>NW_011630516.1:0-791 GCF_000512975.1 Sesamum indicum
CTGTCCCCATGCAGTACAAGCGGCGAGTGGTCTGAAGTCCGCGGTAAAAGGCTATGATAACATGAGGAAGGAAATCTCGCAAGCCATTTGTCATTAATGAGAATTCGATCCAATCTCTTCCATAGACTCCGAGAGTTCGTGCTGCCGTTATGCCATGTATACCATTCCCCCTGCATAGGCAATGGTATTAACCCGGTCTCCTGGATACCAACATTGAATTCTTCCATGGCCATCCTTATATCACTAGAAGCTCCACACACCTCATTTATTTCTCGGACCACATTGAAGTCCCCCCCCACCAGCCAGGGCTCATCCGAGTCCTCTCGAGCTAATGTTTCCAAGGTATTCCATAGACTTCTACGATCAATCATCTCAGAGGCACCATAAACTATAGTGATTAAGAGGGATTCACTATTTGCCCTATGAGTGACACGACAGTGCATAAATTGATTCCCCAAATTAAGAATATGAACATCCACAACATTCTCATCCCACGCTACCCAAATACGGTTAACCACAGTTGCATAATCAACAAACCATTTCCAATGAGGAAGCAAAAACGACTGAATAGGCATGACATTGTTAATACGAACACGAGTTTCTAAGATGCCCATAAAATCTAACCCGTATTCCGAGATAAGGTCCTTTATTGCGAGCTGATGGTCTCTCTTATTCAGCCCTCGGACATTCCACACTGCGAGATTCAACATGGATCACTATTAGAGGGGCTGCATGTGTTAGGACCCCTAGTATTCTCTTCTGCGTCGTCCAGTGAATTCAAAGCATCAAAA
>NW_011630517.1:0-791 GCF_000512975.1 Sesamum indicum
CTAGACCCAAAAATTTGTGTGGTAAATTTGTTAAGCGTAATAATAACTACAAGTTTGTATAAAAGGTAAAAGAAACCTGCATTAATAAAACCGTGCAAAACATCTAAATTTTGAACGTTCTCAGAATTTGACGAAACATGACCCAAACGTTGCTCTAGACCCAAGAATTTGTGTGATAAATTTGCTAAGTATAATAATAACTACAAGTTTGTATAAAAGGGAAACAGACTTGCTTGAATAAAACTGTGAAAAACAGCTAAATTTTGAAAATTTTCAAAATTCGACAAAACTTCACCTAACATTGGTCTATACCCAAGAATTTGTGTGATAAATTTGCTAATTGTCATAATAACTACAAGTTTATATAAAAGAAAAACAAACTTTGTCATAATAACTACAAGTTTAATAAAACCGTGTAAAACAGCTAAATTTTGAGCATTTTAAGAAATCGACGAAACTTGACCCAAAAGTTGCTATAGACCAAGAATTTGTGTGTTAAATTTTGTAAGCATACTAATAACTATAAGTTTGTATAAAAAGAAAACAAACTTGGTTTAATAAAACCGTGCGAAACCGCTAATTTTTGAGCGTTCTCAAAATTCGATGAAACTTGACCCACACGTTGGTCTAGACCCAAGAATTTGTGTGATAAATTTGCTAGGTGTAATAATAACTACAAGTTTGTATACATAGGAAACAAACTTGCATTAATAAAACCGCGCAAAATAGCTAAATTTTGAGCATTTTAAGAATTCGATGAAACTCTACCCAAACGTTGCTATAGACCCAAG
>NW_011630518.1:0-790 GCF_000512975.1 Sesamum indicum
TTACACTGTACAATCTCCCACTAGAGATGTGCATGAAATCTGAGTACATGTTCCTAACGATGGTGATCCCTAGCCCTTCTAATCTAAAGCGTTTGATCGATGCTTACCTGAAGCTGTTGATCGAGGAGTTGCTGCAATTGTGGCATATCAGTGTACGAACTTATGACAATGCCACGAACATGTATTCATGATGTGTGTGGTGTTAATATGGACCATGAACAACCTACCCTCTTATGGAATGGCATTTGAATGGAGTACTGTGGGTGTATGGGTGTCAAGTATGTATGGATGACTAACGGACATTTCATCCGCAACACGGTAGGAATGTGTGCTACTTTGACTACCATAGAAAGTTTCTACCCCAGGAACATCCGTAACGTAGGAACAAGAAAGTCTTCTACTAAAACTTGGATGGAAAGGAATATTGCACCACAAAAACTGAGTAGAGAATAGATCAAGGAATTGTGGAGTTGAGTCCTACAGTTGAACAATCGTTGACACCTCCCAGTGGGCTATGGTGGCGACCAAAAGTGGACGAAGAAAAATATGTTTTAGGATCTTCCATACTGGGCAACACATCCAATATGACACAATCTTGATGTCATGAATATTGAGAAAAATATGTTTGATAATATATTCAATATTGTAATAGACATAAAGGAGTAACAAAGGATAATTTGAACACACAGAAGGACTTGAAGATCATAAATAATCATCTAGAGCTTGAGGTGGAGGAATGGAGACCAAACATTGTCTAAAGCGGTATATACCCTGACGAAAGAGCAAAAAA
>NW_011630519.1:0-789 GCF_000512975.1 Sesamum indicum
GATCCTGTGCTACATCCTATCTATGTGAGAGGTCAGAGTAACCAAACAACAAATCTAATACTGCAAAGAAAGATATCAAGACAGAAACATAAACCAAAGATATGGTATCTGATTATCTGGTTCAACCCTGTCAAGCAAAAACTACTGCAATTCTTTCCTCATGTCTTGTTTCTCAGTTGTCCCCGTAACCTTCATTAGAAAAGCATACTCATAAGCTGTTTCCCAACAATGAGCAAAACGGCCACCTTCCCGGAAATGCCCTCCACTTGTGTTCGTCTGCAGGATGACTGAAGAAGAACAGCTTGCACATGTGGTATCTCGTATCTTGGCCACCCATTTCGCAGCTTCCCAAACACCAACCCTAAGATTGGAGAATGACACTCGAATAAAATCACATGGGATAAGAGTATTTGAGCAGCTAGTAAGGGTTGATTCTCAATAAAGAGATATGGGATTACCGGGAATCATTTAATGACGCTGAGACAAGCATTGAAGGACAGCAAATGCCTCGAGGAATGTTGTTGTATGGAGAATACTTAAGAATGTAATCGAAGCAGGATTTTGTCTGAGGATTCCCAAATTCTTCATAATCCAAAGTAGTAAGAGGAAGATTTGGATCCAATAGCGTGTTGAGCACATCGAGGAAAGGAACCTATTGTGAAAAGAACACAAGGGCATGTTACGTGCATCTAGAGAAGGAAACTGTCATAAGAAGCTCATTTCATTCAATTTTAATTAAGATCAAAGAAAACTGCAACAGAAGTATTCATATTGAACACCACGAAAGAT
>NW_011630520.1:0-789 GCF_000512975.1 Sesamum indicum
TTACAACACAAATGCATGGGTCCAAACCTACGTTTGGGTCAAGTTTCATGGAATTCTGAGAACGTTCAATATTTAACTGTTTTGCACGATTTTCTAAAGTATGTTTTTTTCCCTTTCATACGAACTTGTAGTTATTATTATGCTTATTAAATTTACCATACAAATGCATAGGTCTAGACCAATGTTTGGGTCAAGTTTCGTGGAATTTTGAGAACGTTCAAAATTTAGATGTTTTGCATGATTTTTTAAAGCAAGGATTCTTCCCCTTTCATACTAACTTTAGTTATTATTACGCTTACCAAATTTACCACATAAATGTATGAATCTAGACCAACGTTTCGGACAGGTTTCGTGAAATTCTGAAAACGTTCAAAATTTAATTGTTTTGCATGATTTTATTGAAGAAAGTTTGTTTTCCCTTTTATACAAACATGTAGTTATTATTACGCTTAGAAAATTTAACATACAAATGTATGGCTCCAGTTTTGTGGAATTTTGATAGCTTTCAAAATTTAGCGATTTTGCACGGTTTTATTAAATAAAGTTTGTTTTTCTTTCATATTAGCTTATAGTTATTATTACGCTTAATAAATTTACCACACAAATACATAGGTTTAGACCTACATTTAGGTCAAGTTTCGGAATATTGAGAACGTTCAAAATTTAAATATTTTATAGCACCCCCTTCACTACAAGGGCTATATCTACCCTAAACGTTATACTTATAGTAATCCCTGTGTTTATATATATAAATGCACATAATCATCTAATCAATATGCATACGTAATC
>NW_011630521.1:0-788 GCF_000512975.1 Sesamum indicum
TTCCAGCCAGGAGAAATGGAACGGGTAAATTCCTACATAATTTCAGTTCTAAAAATTATGACTGATTGGAATGAACTCGAGCCAGATACATGAAAAATCTCCCAAGATCTGAGGGAGATACAATAGACGGTTCAAGACTATGGACATAGGTTAATACATATACCTACGAAAATAGAATCTTTGAGCCAAAAGGTGGACGAGATCCTTAATATCCTTCCGGATCTACACAAGGGCCTTACAGATCTGAGGATAGAAATTTCAAATCTAAAGAAAAATCAGAGGTAGAACCCCGAAACATCTAGATCCAGACAGGAGCGAATGAGGGATGCCCTTGGAACAGTACCTCTTCTACACCAGAAGGGGAAGGCCACGGAAATTTCAAAACCGAAATCAAGAGAAGATTTGATCATTGCATCTATCAGATTTATAAAATAATGGAGATAACAAGAGCAGATCTACAAGAACTAGCGGAATCCTTCTCCCAACTCGGGATCGTGGATTTAGTCAATATCCAAACAAATGAGATCACTCCAGCACTACCACCGCTGGAAGGAAGTACATGCTGTAATGATCCTCCACAGGATCAACCGATGAGGGAAAGTGCGGATTTCCACACTAATGCCACTCCAACATTTTTGGGAACCAGGTTAAAGGAAAATCCAGGAATAAATCCAAAAAGAGTGCCGGAGAATACACCTTGGGCAAGAACCATGCTCCAGCCCTTACATCCATATGGCGCTATACTAAACCTGGATATTATCGATTTCCGAAATACCGAGAAATTGATA
>NW_011630522.1:0-788 GCF_000512975.1 Sesamum indicum
CAATAAACTATGAATTTTCACAGTTCCTTGGTCCAAAAATGTTTATCAAGAACAGCACACCACTGAAAATCTATATTTATTTGCTTCAGAATTTTCACCCTTTGATCGATGGTTAAAAAATGAAAAAGAAAAGAAATATAATAGAAAAGCCCATGGTGGTTGATGGGGCAGTTATGGTTCCCCATTTAGGATTCTTTATTGGAATCAACAAAACTTTTCCCCCCAGAGCAACAAAGAAAATGTTTTCCCTTCTCCAAGAGAAAATCAAGAATAGGAAAAACGAAAGCACACCGCTGACGACGTCGCTTTGCCCATCCTCAATGACGTGGTAACACCTCAGACCACAACACCCCAACCCCCAAGCCCAATCCCAGGCAAAAAAAGGAAAAAGAAAAAAAAGAATATTTGCAGAGGCAAAAGAAGTAGAGAGAGAAAGAGCATCAATTTCCAAAGCGGAAAGCTTTCGCCCTTCCCATCTCCTTCAGACATTTTGGGAAACTTTACAGCTACTAATCCCCCGTTACTGGAAAAGACTTACCTCTGCTGCTTCTCCAAAAATAGCAAGCACAACAACAACTACCACATCCCTAACCCAGCCCTTCATTAATTAGCTCTTACTTTCCCCCAGCTGAAAACCATCTCCCCTTTCGGAACAAGTAATCATTAGAGCAGCACAGAGTTAGTTAATCCGACAGCAAAACATATGATTAAACAACCAAAAAAAAAAAACAGACAGAAGGATGATCAAACGACAGAAAAGGGCGAAATCAGTTGATAAGGAGAGAGAG
>NW_011630523.1:0-788 GCF_000512975.1 Sesamum indicum
AAAAATGTGACTAGTTGATCGATATACACAATTATATTTGTCTGGTCGTTTTTACAAGCGTCGACACCTTTAACGTACAATCTTTGTCCATCGTGGTGAACTCTGCAATGCACAACATCAGCGTGCACAGTAATTTATCCTCTTAATGCTATGTTGTCAAGATTCCACAAGCCTTGTTTTTTTTAAATGAAGGATATATTCATGAATAAACTCACCATTTTCCGTGATCTTAATGTTTGTAAGAGCACGTTTATTTATACACTTGTGCGCGTTAGTTTATATTTTCATCATTGTCAGAAGATCAGAAACCTTCCAACCTGAAAAATTGATCTTTTATTTCCAGCTCTCACTGTTAGGAAACGTTTTTGATTAGGCTCATAGATTAATGAGTCAACTAGATGAATTATCAATTGAATATATTAATTTCATGGCTGTCAAGATTCCTCATGCTTCAAGATTAGCAGTTATAATGTGGCTGAGAACTCTATGATTGAGTTTTATGTTTTCAATTGTTCAAGATCCCGGAGACACGGCACTCGGGCACAACCATTTTTATTTCTATATTCTCAGCAGTGATGAGACAATGTAGGTGGAATATGTTCCTTTTGTCTTCTTTTTCTCTCTTCCCTATATATAGCAGATACCAGAGGGATGGCTTCAACCAATTCAACATCTTTCTTAATACACAGCAGTCTAAATTGATCGCTAAAGAGTTGAATTTGATAGAAAAAGATGGCTGCTTTCCACTCTCGATCAAACAGTTTTCCATCCCAATCTCATCCAGTAAT
>NW_011630524.1:0-787 GCF_000512975.1 Sesamum indicum
ATTTTTCCCTAATCTTATGGACAGGAGTTCTAACTTTGCTAACTACAGCTTCCCAAGGGTTCTTGGCAAGTCGGTCTTGGAACTTTGCAAGGACAGAAGGGCCAGCTTGTTCGTCATTGAGTTTTTCGGCAGGAAACTTCTTATTTCTCTTGGGGGAGGCAGAGTATGACCCATGAGAAGACCTAGACACCGACCCTGACCCTGACCCTGACGGTGAGCTAGACCCAGACCTAGAAGAAGACCCAGACCTAGAGGACTCAGATGCAGACTCAGACCTGGTCGAAGAGGACTCAGAGCCAGGTCGCGACTTAGAATTCGAGCTAGAGCGAGGAGGCATCGTACCTTAAAGCAGGATAGCTCTGGAAGCAGCAGATCGAATGCGAACTTGAAATCAGGAGTCCTGGTCGCTCGAAGTCTACGCGTGAGGTAGGTTGGGAGTTCAAACGGATGGCGTATTTATAGGAGGACTGCTTTGGAGAAATGCGCCGAAGATCAACCAAGGGGATTCCGCCACGTGTGGGCGATCAACGGACGCGACGGTTCGACTTCTTCAAAGGCAACGAACTTGCACTTTGAAAAAGTGAGGGAGTAATGATGGGTATATATATATCACCCTTGCAAAAAGACCGAAATGCCCTTCATTAGGGGCATTATAGTCATTTTCGCGATCAAGATCCGCGTGTTTTGTAGCGGGCAGGTCGCAGAGGACCCGACCCGGGTCGCACAGACTGATTGAAGACCCGGACAATGACGACCGTTCGATCAGAACGTGAACCAGCAGGATAAG
>NW_011630525.1:0-787 GCF_000512975.1 Sesamum indicum
TTTTTTTTGTTTTTGACGACAAGGCAAGGAAATCTCGTTTTTCAATTATTAGGGTCGGAGCGTAGACGAAGCGAGCAGAGCCCAGGAAACAGGGAAGCCCGTCATAAAGCAGTCGACTAGAAGGAGAAGACTGCTGGCCTGAGAGAAGGCGGCCTCTCTCGGGAAACATGGCAAAATTTCTCTTCTTTCTTTTTGATTTTGGGGGTAGGTTCAGTAAGAGCAGAGGAGATCAGATACACGGAAACGAAGACCTTCGAGCACAAATATTGGACCGGGAAGAAAAAAGGGGAAAAAAGGAAAGTCTAAGTACATATGGCACGAAAAGGAAATCCGATTTCGGTAAGACTTGATCTGAATCGTAGTTCAGATTCAAGTTGGTTCAGTGAGGGCGACCGCGAAAGTCACCGAATGGGTCAGTCTTTTCCTTCAGTTTGTCCCAGATTTTAAATAGAAAAAGGCGTGGGAGGACGTTGCGGATGTCCGGGGCGGACACGACTTCTTCTATTCTAAGGCTAGAAGACCACTGAAAGACACCCAGGACTAGAGCATGTCGTGAAAGAAGCACACTGGGCGGGCGTGCTTCGACCGTGTCTCCGGGGCACAGTTGAATGTAGATATCATGAACGCGAGGTGCAGGATACCAGGCCGAGAAACCCGGGCAACCACTCCCCTATGTGCCAATCGCTAGCGCATCCAGGGCCCCGGCGCCCAGCTCAGCTGGAGAGGCCTAGCCTGATCTGAGAAGTGCTAATTCGGTTCGGATAGACTTCATTCAAGAATGCCGCCG
>NW_011630526.1:0-787 GCF_000512975.1 Sesamum indicum
GACCGTTTCCTGGTCTAGAAGCGTCTTTTGCTTGAATTCTTGGAAGCAACCACCGGATTTTGGGTCGGTTTTGGTTGAGTTGGACTGGAGCGGGACTGAGTTGGGATCGGGTTATTTTCCGAGTTTGGCTCTCGTGTTTTTGTTGCTAGGAGTGTGGATTAGGCGGAGGTTTAAGCAAGAAGGGTGTTTTGTGTTCTGCCGACTAGCGTGGTGAGTTCACAACTTGATTGGCTTTGTGAGTCGGTTTGGCTTCTGGTTCTTGGAGACTGGTTGAGCTGGGCTGCTGAGTTCGTCCTTCATTGTAAAGGACTGAGCCGATTAGTGTGACAGGCGGTTGGTAGTTTCATTTCCGGAAGGCTCGCCTGAATTTGTTTTGAAAGAGGAAGGAAGATAAGAATTTTGGTGTTCGTCATTATCAGAGCTTTCTGCAGCCTGCGTTAAACCAAGTTTTGGTCTTTGAAGGTGTTTAAATTACAAAAGTAAAGAAAAAATTAGCTCTGTGTGTTTGCCACATAGGAATCAACACAAGCCGATGCCTTCAGTGGGAATGAGAAGGACTACAAGGGTCTTTGGGGCGCGAGTTTTACGTTCAGGGAGGAGGCTGTGGACAGAACCGCATGAAGGGAGCAAATATGTGAGAGCAGCTCATGGGGAAAATAAGTGGACTGAGCTTATAGACAATTCTGCAGATGGAGGAGGGGATGCTGGTGATCACCGCAAGGACATGTGGCAAGACAACGAAAATGGTGCTTTTGTGGACATGACTGCGGAAGCTAGAGCAGAAGAA
>NW_011630527.1:0-786 GCF_000512975.1 Sesamum indicum
AACAAACAAGTTCGAAAAATTAAGACAAACTACACCAGAATGAATCGCACAAAAACAATCAAATAATCACAATACAAACAATCGCATAAATAATAAAAATCCAGAAATTACACAACAGTCATAAAAAAAATCCACAATCACATTTAATCACAAAGACAAACCACAATCACAGGTCAAATTATACTACAAGAAGCACAAATACAATGAGAACACAAACAGCACAATCACATAAACAATTAGAATAAAATCCCACTAATCACAGAACAATCAATGAGGAAAAAACACACAATCATAAACTAATTACTGAAATTCCATTAGAACATCAAATGAATCAAACACCCAGAAAACTAGCCAAATATTGGAACATCAATCAGACGACATTAACCTAAAAAAATGAATAATCACAACCACAAAGAAAGGACCAAGAAACTAATTCAAACATCACATTAATTGCACCACAACTCCACAATTACAAGACTAAATACTCAAGAAACTAAAAATCCAACAATCACAAACTAATTAGAAATAAACGATCAAATCCAAGAAACAAGTTTGAAAAATTAAGACAAACTACATCAAAACCCACAATAAATAGAAACAAAACAAACCCACACAACCCTACAACACAAAAAAGAAAAAACAATTAGAACACCAAAGGCACAAACACGTAAATAATCTAAATAAACCCAACAAATAACAAGCCAATCAGAAAAATCCACAATCACGAACAATCAAAAGGAAAAAAGAATGAGAAGACATCAATGCGACAAAATTAAACAAAAAAAA
>NW_011630528.1:0-786 GCF_000512975.1 Sesamum indicum
CGAATCACAAATTTAAATTTTTAATTAAGTTAACAATTAGCCAATAATAAAAATAGCAAATTTCTAAATTAAATAAAATCCTTTTGCTGAGACCTAAGTTCCACAATTTAATGTAATCCTTTTTGCAAGTTGCATAAATCATTTTTTTGCGCCTAAATCAACTCTGAATATAATATCTTGTAATGTATTCCACGTTTTGGTGCAACTTGATTCCATTTGGCTTTGCGGTGCTTCATTTTGTGCCGCAAGGAAACATGATCATTATTTAGCTTCACTGTGTTCTATTATGCGCCTGAAGGAATCTTTATTTTCATTTAGATTTGGAGCGTTTCATTTTGCACCTCAAGGTAGCTTTGATCTTTATTTAGCTTCGGGCGTTTTTTCATGTGTCTGAAGGAATTTTGATTTATTTAGCTTTTGGGAATTTTATTATGCACCTCAAAGAAGCTTTAATCAACATTTAGCTTCGGAGCGTTCTATTATACGCCTCAAAGAAGCTTGATTTAGATTCGGGACGTTTCGTTATGCACTTCAAGGAAGAATTATCATTTAACTTTGAAGTATTGTATTATACATCTCAAAAAAGCTTGAATGTCATTTGAGTTTATTACTCCCTATTTGAGCGCATGTTTTTGTGATGAGCGTATATTTATTTATTTATTTGCATTTACTTTAAGCTGTCATATTATTATGCATCAATAAAGGCATATTAGCACAATTGTTCAGAGCATTACGCTAATGGCGCCAAATGTTGCAGTTCTATCTTTTGGAAATTTAATTAAAGAA
>NW_011630529.1:0-785 GCF_000512975.1 Sesamum indicum
AAATGAGTTGGCTGATCAGAGGGCATGGCCATTACTGGCCAACCATCTTGCCCGATTTCATAAAATAGACTAAAGGATGCCAGGCCTGCCAGAAACATGGACCAGTGCAGCATGTACCAGCTTCAGAATTGCATCCGATCCTAAAGACTTCGCGCCTCGACGCTTTGATCCCTTCTTTCACTCCGGGCCCGATCACACGTAAGAAAATACGCCTTGGGAAAGCTCTGCCTGACAGGAAGAAGTTCCGCCACTCACCTGACACAGAACCAATCGGAAAAAGGAAGAGAAGAGCTAAAAAACTTTAGAGGCGAACCCATTCCCTAGATGCCCTGCACAGCCGTCTTAAGCAAATGAACCCGTGGATAAGTAGGCCTTTAGACCGATCTTCTGCCGAGTTCCCCCCCCTCAGCTCACGCGATAATCAGGACAGAGAGAATGGACTTGATTCACCTTTGCCCACGAGCCGTCCGGCAAGAATGAGAGCAAGAATTTCCACGTAGGGAGACCACCCCTCACTCTCGTCAGCTGTACATACGTCACCTTCCATTGTCTTAGCTTTGATTTCAACGTACTCCTGCGTGCCGGGAAGTTCCATTCCTTACCCTAGAAAGCTGTTGAAGCTTCTTAAGGGAAGGGTATAAAGAGGACTAGTAAGTTGGAAGAAGAAGAAAGGCAAAGGCCCACAAGTCTTCAGTCTGCGAAAGTGTGCTTCGAGCCGATGACAGTTGAGCTTTCCAAGTTCTCACGTGCGGATGGGAGGCGCGAATGCTATTTGCCAACTGGTG
>NW_011630530.1:0-785 GCF_000512975.1 Sesamum indicum
TCCATTCAATGGGATCCCTCTTTGTAAGTAATCAAATTATTTATGGAATTAATTCTTTGTTCATTTTCAGTGATTTGTGTGTGATTGTTTAGGTTCACCTTTCAGTTAGACTTGGGATAGTATATAACACTATTATTAATTAGTGTTTCTTGATTAACTCTTAATCAAGAAAAGTTAATCAAGAAAGCCCGTCATCATAGGTGGCCGTGTAGCAATGGTACATGGCATTAGAGACTAGCTGAATTTTTGTATGAGCATTTAGATTTATGAGTCCATGCTGTACGGTCCTTCAATCAACGTTCTTTTTTAGTAAGGACTCCATTCACATGTATGATGGAAGTGGCTTAACCATGACTCTAAGCCAGGTTTGAAAATCGAGGACAATCCTTCGATTTTTTCAGCTAATTTAATTCTTTGCATTCCATTTAATGAAATAAATCTCAAAAAATGAGTTGAAAAACGTTTCTAAGACCTGTGTTCTAAACGCAGAGTAGAAAGAATAACTAGATTATTCCAATATTATTTTGTGTTAAAACTTGGTCTTTTAGTCATTCAATTCTCCACTATTTGAACAAAATCCCACCACTCTCGAGTGGGATTTTGCTACATCCCTTCCTAGTGGGTTTGGGATCCACAAGAACAATTTACCATGCCCACTTTTAGATTCACATGGAAAAAGCCTTCTGGGAGGAAACCAATGCTATTCTCATTCTATGAGATTCCCAAGATACTTTGTCTCACCTCTTTACATGATCCCGAGAACTCCAAATGAAACATGCTAGTCG
>NW_011630531.1:0-784 GCF_000512975.1 Sesamum indicum
AGTTTTTATTTGATGATTGATGATAACCTTCATCTGCTTAATACATTAACAAACGGTCTTTATATTCTCCAGTAGATAAATTGAATTATTATTTTCCAACAGCAGTGAAAATTAGATAATCATGAAAACACACAGATTTGGCATGCAAGGTTAGATCATATCTCCATAGAAAGGGTCAGGAAGTTGGTAGAACTAAGGAGTCTTGAGGAAGAGGACTTGGATAAAAACAAACTTTCGAATCTTGTCCAAAAGAGGAAATGACCAAGAAACCTTTTATTGGACAAAGTACGCTTGCCACTGGTCTGTTGGACTTAATCTACACAGATGTCTGTGCACCACTAAATACTCCGGCTAAAGGAGGATACTCGTGTTTCATAAGTTTTACTGATGATCACTCACTGTATGGTTATGTTTACCTTATGAGGTTCAAGTTTGAGCCCTTTGGAAGATATAAGGAATTCAGACTTGAAGTAGAGAATCAAATAAGCCGTAAGATCAAAACCCTTATGTCAGACCGAGGTGGGGAATATTTAAGTAGTGAGTTCATCGATTACCTAAAAGAGAATGGAATTATCTATCAGTGGACTCCTCTTCGATAGTATGGGAGTAGTCCTCAAACTTTAGGAATCACAATAGACACGTATAGGCGATGACTGGATCTTTAATTTGTGCGGGAGGTGATCGTGTCAGAGGTATGGTCATCACAAGCCATGTCCAGTACAGTCAAAGCATGTAGAGAGGGCGGTGAGGTCTAAGAAGAGGATTTGTCACCTGTCAAAACGTG
>NW_011630532.1:0-783 GCF_000512975.1 Sesamum indicum
GAACAAAAAGTAAAAGGAAAAAGAGAACGTCCCTGAAATTTGGGATTGTCAAGGTCTTCCAGACAAAGGGTGGTGGAAGTGGAGGCAACGACAGCGCAGGGGGGTGTGCTGGAAGAGTACAACAAGAAAAATGCATAAATTACGATTAGTTCCAGCTAAACAGCATCATCATAAATTCAAAAGAACTTCTGAGCTGAATTTATAAGTATAATTGAAATATCAACAACAAGACTTTTCTTCTTATTCGTTTTTAAGCTCATTATTGCAGTAAGCAGTAGTACATGAAATGCAGTAACAAAATGGGAGCCATCAGCGGAAAATTGTGAAGCATACCGTCGTGGACATCTGATCCAAAAACCACAGACCATCACAGGCAGATATATACTCAGAACATGACGACAATCTCCTGATGAGAACCTTCCTCTTCCTGAAAGATTTGCTGCTCGACTTGCCAGCATTTTTGTAGTTGAAACGGGAAACTGATGTCTCCCTGGAAGAAGTCTGCTCAAATTCTCATGTGGCCCTGAATGTAGCTTTGTTAGCTGAGCAATATCATGGTCTGAAAAATCCAACTTTCTATCGAACCAAGGACTCCCACCAGTCTCCTCAGTTGAACGATCATCTTCAGATTCTATCTCTAACTTACTAAAAGCATACCCCATATTTCTATCCGCAGTGTATTCAGCTACAAAAAACATTTTAAACACTCCTCATATAGGTGATCCTTCATACAATTCGCAGCAGAATTTAGTCATGCCATATCAGCAAAACACCGTAAATTGG
>NW_011630533.1:0-783 GCF_000512975.1 Sesamum indicum
CTAATCTGATGGTTTTTCTTTATAGCAGTCAATGACTATGACGCACCTTTACAGTCTTCTCCCCTCTTGTAGTATGTACCCTGATCCAGTATGCCCTTGCTGGCTATTATTTCAAATTTCTTTGCCTCAGCCACTTTCCATTTCCTCTCTGACTCGAAGTCCTAAGGTACGTAAACCCATTTAACAGAAAGTTCAAAAACCATGGAATACATGAAGCATGGTGGTGAAAGAAAATATGCTTTCTTACCTTTGACAACCGATCCGCCTCTTCCAAAACATGGTCCCAACGTGTTTTAGGACACTGAGGTTCTTTCGGAGTTTCAATTGCCTATAATTCGAAGAAAAAATGGCAAGAAAGTTAATGAAACAACATTGCATAAATCATAATCACATTCTAACTCCAATTGTGGTATCAGGCATTCAGTTGATATATCCATCAACTTTACTTCTCAACCACAAGTAAGTTGATCCAAGAAAATGAATTCAATCTCCTTGCATCCAACAGAGAATCCCAACTAATAGTACTCAGATGTGTATAAATTGCCATCATATACGAGTTTCAAACAATCATGTTAATAGTTGTGTTTGACATAAGAATATTTTTTGGTGTCAATACGAAGAAGCACAAAATCCTATACAAGGATAATACAGGGTCTCCAATCAATTAAACTTCTGCAATTCACATCTCTCTTCATTTGAAAGCTATTATCCAGAAATGTTTGGATTCCGAAACTACAAAAAGTTAACAATAATTGACAAGAACATATAACATAAACATTCTGA
>NW_011630534.1:0-783 GCF_000512975.1 Sesamum indicum
CTCTAGTTCCAACATGGTACCAGAGCAGTAAAGATCCCATATATTCCTTCATTCACCAAAACTTCACAACATCATGACTGATAAGAAGACTGAAACAGTTAAGATGGAGGATTCAAAGACACAACAGATAATAGATATGTTGAAACTTTAGAGTGTAGAAAATTCAACATTAGGATTGGTATCTGCCCCTTTAGACGGTAGCAAATATCTTTCTTGGGCAAGATCTATGATATTTACACTAGGGGCTAGACAAAAGGTGGGTTTCATTGATGGTACTTGTCCAAAACCCACTCGGAAAGGCTGAGATTGAGCAATGGCAAAAGACAGACTGTATGGTGATTACATGGATTCTGAACTCTATATCAAAAAATATTATTGAGGCCCTTTTATACACAATATCTGCAAGAGATCTATGGCTCGAACTTTAGTCTAGATTTGGAGAAAGTAATGGACCCCTACTCTATCAAATTTAGAGAGAAGTAGGGTCCATGTCACAAAACAACAATTCAGTAGCTGTCTACTACACCAACTTAAAGAGGCTGTGGGATGAACTTGCAGCTTTAGATCCATTACTCCTTGTAGTTGTGGAGCTGGAAAGAAAATAGCAGAAAAGATGGTTTCAACACAATTTATACAGTTCTTGGTAGGCCTCAGTGACGCCTATGATCATGTGCGTAACCAGATACTCTTGATGGATCCTTTACCCTCCATTGGTAAAGCCTATTCCATGATTGCTAGAGTAGAAAAACAAAGAGCTTAATTCTGAAGTCCATGGCTTTGATA
>NW_011630535.1:0-783 GCF_000512975.1 Sesamum indicum
CCCAACAAAACAAACAAGCACGCAGACGCCTAAAGGAATTTGATCACAGTAATGGTAAGAAAACACTTGATCACCGATTACGGATCCAACAAAACTAAGATTTCAAAATCAGTTCAAGATGAATTTGCACATGAGTATAGTAAAATTGCACTGTTTGATGCAAAAGGCACAACACAACAATTTCAGAACCAAATAACTAAACTAACAAAAACCCACAAAAAGTAAGACAGACATTGATCATGCGAAGCTCAAAACACAAAATCGAAAGCGAGATACACCTCAGAACACAACTTCTCGTTTTCTTCCTCTTCGTCTTCTCCTCCTTCTTCTTCCAGCGAATCATCGGAACAAGCATTGTCAGCATGCGCAATTTCTTCCTCATCTTCCGCTCTTTCTTCTGCTGCATCCATTTCTTCAGCTGCTTTCTTCTCTTTCCTTGGATCAAATCTCAGTGCTTACACCTTTTTACTTTCTCTAATGGGAAGTGCAGTGCTCACACATTGTACTCTACAAATGCTTCATCTTTGCGTATACGAGGAAAGCGTAGGAGGGAAGGTGAGATTGAGGAACCCAAACGACGTCGCGCAGTTGGAAATTTTGAGATATCATATGTGGCGGCAAATACTCATCAAAATACGGAAAATTATATTATAAATTCAGTGAGATAATTATATTTTTTATTTTAATAATATTATACTAACTTGTCTATAATTCCATTTGATTTTTTATTTTCCATTTGTTAAATTATAGGGAATTTAAAAAATATATATTATATTTATTTTA
>NW_011630536.1:0-783 GCF_000512975.1 Sesamum indicum
AGGGCCAAGTTGCTGTTCTATTGGCCTACTATGAAGGATGATGTTCAAAATTGGGTAAGGGAGTGTGAGGTTTGCCAGAGATCAAAGCATGAAAACTGCCCCTACCCTGGGCTGCTGCAGCCTCTACCAATTCCAGACCAGGCTTGGTCATGCATTTCAATGGACTTTGTGGAAGGGCTCCCTAACTCTGAGGGTAAGGATTCAATCATGGTCATTGTGGACAGGTTAACCAAGTACTCTCATTTTATTGCCCTCAAACATCCATATACTGCTGCATCTATTGCAAAGGTTTTCTTTGATAATATTTATAAACTTCATGGCTTGCCAGTTAGCATTGTGTCTGACAGGGATAAGGTGTTCACTAGTAAATTCTGGAGAGAGTTATTCACACTATCAGGGGTGTCCTTAGACATGTCTACGGCTTATCACCCTCAGAGTGATGGACAAACAGAAAGAGTCAACCAGTGCCTTGAGAATTATTTGAGGTGTATGTGTCAGCAAAAGCCAAAGAAATGGGCTCAATGGCTGACATTAGCCGAATTCTGGTTCAATACTAATTTTCACACTGGTTTAAAAGCTACACCGTTTCAGGCACTATACGGGTATCCTCCTCAACAGCTCACCATGGGCCCTTACCAACAGAATCACCACAGTGAGGTTGAGGAGCTTATACAGGAGAGGGCCAGGGTCCTACAGATACTGAAGGAGAATTTGCAGCTAGCTCAGCATAGAATGAAAATTTATGCTGACAGGAAGAGGACTGAAAGGGAATTCCAGGTCGGA
>NW_011630537.1:0-782 GCF_000512975.1 Sesamum indicum
GGGGAAGGGGACATAGTCGCTGTAGCAGAAGTGTCGACAGGAGGAGGAGCGACCTATTGTCCCCCAGTCTTGTTCTGGATTGCCTTCAGTTTTAAGGCCAGTCGTGAATTCATGACTAATTCGTCTGCAAGATAAGGAAAAACAATTGTAAGTCAGTTATTTGATTGTGAAAGAGATGCATCAACACTTGAAATAGAAAATCACCTAAGGTCTCTGTGCTGTGGAGGGGTGTTGGAGATAGACGCACAAACCACAAAACCTTCTTGGTTAAAAGCTTCTTCATGTCGTATTTATAAGCCGTTAGGCTATTTATTTGGTAACCTTCCAGCCCCCTGCACTTGTGTTGGGTGAGGGTTTATATTTGTTTCACTCTAACCTGAAGGGCCATACTACACCAGGCGGAGGTCGAACAAAAATGTATTTCTCATGCCAGGGGCCAACATTAGACTTCAAGGGTTCCAAATATCTACACTTAGGCTTGGCAGAAAGATAGAAAAAACCCCCATCACTTGATCGCTTGGAAGTAGTGAAGGAGTACAAAGATCAAAATTTGTCAAAACTGGGTTCTAAATGTAAAAATTTCATGACTATTATGAAAAGAATGATGTGACTTATGGAGTTGGGAGACAACTACATAGGTAAAAGTCCTAACCTATGGAAGATAGCAACTAAGGAAGAAGACAGAGGTAATCTCAGACCAGCATCAAAGTGCTTAATGGAAAATGCACAAAAACCTGATGGAGATCGATGCATGCGATCGAAAAATTTTGGTATCAAGATTT
>NW_011630538.1:0-782 GCF_000512975.1 Sesamum indicum
CCATAAATTTTCCTTCAAGAGAGATCACAGGCTTCATGATAGCCAGGAAATCCATGTGATGCTGTTTTTTTACCCGATTCAAGACCCTCTGCGTAGGATCATACCCCTCGTGATAATCCTGCGGGGCGGGGAGACTGCCTTCCCACGATTCGGTGAAGCAGAATAGTCTGTAGGTGCGTCTCCTATGGACCGACCTCCCCGCTGGCGTGCCATCCTCCTAGAAACATCCTCCTCATCTATTTGAAGTACGCCCTCCGCTATCGGGGCCCCAGACTTCATCGTCTGTAACTGCAGCACAGTTAGGCAACTCTTGATACACTGTATTTTCCACACATCCTAGCAGCTCACAAGGCATATCCGCTGTCTGGGGTGCTGGCACAACACATATATCTGCCTGCTCATCTTTTGGCCTTGTGTCAGACGGACCACCAGACTCTCCCAATTCAGGAACCATCGATAGTACCTCCGGAACTGCTGTCTCCTTTCCACTCCTAGAATAGTGTTCATCTATTAGTGTAGTGTGAGTCGACTGATTTCGTGAAACGACTAGGTTTTGTTGTTCCATCATCTACATCATCCGGCGAGTGCACCACCTCTTCCATAACTGTTTTGGACACATCTTTATAGGATGCAGCTTCGTGCGATTCACCCTCCGCCCCCTTAGAGCCACTAGTACCAGCCCTAAGGCATGATCGGACTGCACTATCATAAAAAACCACATGCTTTCCTTTACGGCGATCTCTCAAGTGCTTTTGCGCTCGTTGCGCATCCAATTTCACACA
>NW_011630539.1:0-782 GCF_000512975.1 Sesamum indicum
AATACACTTTGTTTACTTGAATGAGATAACATAATAGCACAGCCAGATAAAACAGAATGAGAAATGCCCACATCACAGTAATAAATTAATTGAAAACCACTGAAAATACAACCAAAACTATTTATTAAAAGAACAACTTTCTATAGATAAAAAGAAAAGTACTACACCATAATGTAGATGATAAAATATCAAGAATTCAAGATAACAATACAAACACATAAAAAGAGAGACATTCTTCATGGATGAAATGAAAAGTGGGGGGGAAGAAAATGATCAACTTTGTAGCACCATTATCACTTTGCTAAGACTTCCTAGTTTCTTTAATCATCATCTGTGTCATTGTTTCCAAGCCCCAGCCTCCAACACCGCTATAGTATTCCTCCTCTTTGCCACCTCACACACTTGCTATTGGTTTCGAGCATGCATGAAGACAAACATATAAGTTCAAAATTCCTCAACCAGAGTTACCAAACTGCACGGTCACAAGAGGAATTAGTGTATTGTGCATCATTCAGCAGTGTTGAATAAAATAAATAACGAACAGAGCTTACTTCTAAAGCCTTCATGACTCCTCAAGCTCTACTGCCTTCTTGGACCATTCCTCCAAACTTTGTACTACAGGCTTGCTTACCTATGTGGTCCAAAAACATTGAAACACAAAGACGCTGTCAAATGCAAGATGTGGCAAATGTCTACATATAACTATGAACGACCAATGCATTGCTTAAAAAGATAAGTAGTTGATAAAATGAAGCCTTAACCAACCATCAATCAATAACTTA
>NW_011630540.1:0-782 GCF_000512975.1 Sesamum indicum
CTCCGCCGGTATGAAAAGTTCTTCCATTTAGTAATGGGAGTCATCCGTTGTTACTTTCTAAGGGTATGGTAGAGGCGCTTGAGAAGGTGGACAATCCTTCAGTGAAGACCTAACGAGAGGCTGAATTCAAACACACCCAAGATCCACAAGAATCGTACGAACATCTATGTAGCGTAGCAAGGATTTTATAAATCAGCTCTCGTCACCTCACTCAATCCTACAGCGGAAACTCGAGTCGAGCGCTGAAAGCGAGCGAAGAAGCACTTCTTGTAACCAACCCCATGGATCAGCAAAGGCTTGTTCTGGACCACGCCGCTAGATTGATACTGCCAGCTTATTTTGGGATGACTGCCACCTTCCTATTGTTGTAAGGAATGAATATCGGACCCTTCTGACGTTCAACCGACGACCGGGCCTAGTGGTGCTTGCGGCTTTTCCTATTTCGGCTTGGATTGAAAATACTGGACAGGAAAGGAAAACTGTCCAGCCTTTCAAGCCCTACTAAGTAAAGGGGGATGTGTTGTTGGCTGCTTTAACCCCACTTCTGCTTAACATCGATCCTCTCACATACTTCCTCAAGCGGCGGAACACTCAATGCCCAAGCAGTTACACGTTGTTGATTTAATACTCCTCCGGTGGAGCCAACAACCATTCAGTGAATTGTCTTGTGTTACTGCCTTTCAAGACGTTCACGGAATCCTTCACGATGTTTTGGTGGCAGGTACTAGTACATCGAAGCCTTAGAGAGCCGCTGGACCCCAGACAAGCCGTTACGAAGCCCC
>NW_011630541.1:0-781 GCF_000512975.1 Sesamum indicum
CAACGACTCGGCTCACTAAGACTCTCGGCCCACTCGGATGGCCCTCACCCGACCCATAACCCGAGCCCATGAACCCGACCCAGGTAAACACACTCACTCACCCTAAAGTCAACTATCTCTCTCGTCTCACCCACTTGCGCCGCTGCGGATGTATCTCCTCCCTCTCCCTCTTCTTGTTGCCTTCTATGGCCGACCTTTGTTACCATTTCCACCACCGTTAATGGTGGTGGCTTTCCTTAGCCAAACCCATGGCTAAAGGAAAGCCACCCCAAAACCCGCGTGTACCAACGGCTCCATTTCTCCTTATAAATAGGGGCCGTGTATTCTCGGGTGAAGGAGTGAGATAGCCGAGCACTTCACTGTGAAATACTCCTACCCTTCCCGATTCTGTGTGAACGGCTGTATAGTGAGGTTTCTTGGTCCGATTCTAAGTGAACCGTTGTGAGGTGAGTGACCCGTTAGTGTTTCTGTGGGAACGGCCGAAGGGTGGGTTGTCTGTGTGAACCACCCGCGGTGTGAGGTGCAACCAGGGCCGAGTGTCTGTGAGTCCGGAGTTTCGGTGACCCGTGACTGTTGCTTCTGCTGAATCTGAATGTTCCTGAGCCGCTATCAATATCACGGGTTTCATTATTCACTTATCTCTATTATTTACTTCGTGTACTGTTCTTTATCTTTGTAATCTCAGTTTGTAATTTAAGGAGTTTCGTACTCCATATCCGCTGTAATAGTTGGTTAGGCTTCATTGCAAAAGTGATACCACTACGGGTCTGATACCCAACAG
>NW_011630542.1:0-781 GCF_000512975.1 Sesamum indicum
CGGAAGATGAGGATGACGGAAAAAGCGAAACCTAATCATGTCACAAAATCATTTGACTCACACGCTACACTACTAGATGAACACCATTCTAGGAGTGGGAAGGAAACGGCGGTTCCGGAGGTACCGCCGATGGTTCCTAAGTTCGGAGAGTCCGGTGGTCCGTTTCATACGAGGCCAGAAGATGAGCAGGCAGATACATGTGTTGTGCCAGCATCCGAGACAGCGAATATGCCTTGTGAGCTGCCAGGATGTGTGGTAAATATAGCGAATCAAGAGTTGCCTAGTTGTGCTGTAGTTACAGATGATGAGGCTTTGGGCTCGACGAGGGAGGGCGTACTTCAGATGGATGAGGAGGATGTCTCTAGGAGGTTGGCACACCATCGGCGAGGTCGGTCCATAGGAGCCGCACCTACAGACCATTCTGCTTTCACCAAATCATGGGAAGGAATTCTCCCCACCCCGTAGGATTGTCACAAGGAGTACTAGATGATCTACTCTCCCTTAATCGATGAAAGGATTATTTTGGAATGTTTCGGGATTTGAAAATGATCCTACACAAAGGGTCTTGAATCGGGTCAGAAAACAACATCACCTGGATTTATTGGCTATCATGGATCCTATGATCTTCCTTTAGGGAAGGTTTATAGTGAGGCAGCTGGGATTTCAGGAGGTGGTCTCAAATTGTATGAATATGGTTTTTCTAGGGTCCGGAGGTACGGTGTCGAGTTTTGCTAGATCATGAGCAATTTCTGCACATTCGTTTAGAATCAAATAAGTGGCC
>NW_011630543.1:0-780 GCF_000512975.1 Sesamum indicum
CTGGCCATAATTGTTATATTTCAGCACTTTCTGCCATCTTGTTATTTTTTACACTTTTCTTTGTTGCAGTTGATACTACTATTTAAAGATAATTTGTGTCTTGAAAATTACGTTTATGAAACTCTTCCAAGTTAGCTAATCAAAAGTTGATGGATATAGTGGTGTTCCATTCCATTCTGTAGAGCATGGAATGAAAAATATGGCTGTGACTTATGATGCTAACTTTCATGTGATCATTTGCAGGGCTGCTAAGAAAGAAACATGGTCCTTTTGATGTACCAATATACGCGGATCAGATTCGATCTGTGTGCCAAAGCATGTGTGCTGGGTCAAAAGCTCGAATATGAAGTTTTTAGAGCACGGCCTCTCTTTGGTAGATTACTTTGCTGGATAAACTATGTTTCATTATCACAAATATAAAGAGATATTATTTGAAGCTGAAGTTGAAACTCGATTATCATGTAGGAATGTGGTGCTTCAAAATGAAGCTGCTAATGCTGATGAAGATCTTGAGCATTTTGAAGATTGTGAGTTTATTCCAACTGCATACAGCGGGATTTTGAGAAGCATGGGTGCTTGAGTTTTACATTTAAAATCCAAAAAAGGCATTGCAAAATTTTAGCATTACTTTGGTGAACACTATATAAGAATTGTATTGAGATAAGCAACCGGTACCTTTATGCAGATATGTTCGAAGTTTTATTTTAGTGTTAGTGGGTTACTCATCGTTTCATATGTATATTTATTACTATGCTTCCTCAAATTCATGAGCAATGGCAA
>NW_011630544.1:0-779 GCF_000512975.1 Sesamum indicum
TTCGCATGAGACGGTACATGCAATTGGCTTTGGCTTTGTCGACAGCCGGGAGAGCATCTAGCAGTTCAGTCAGGGTCATCGGGCCGCCATGCTTGTGGATGACGTCGGGGATGCCAAGCTCAGTTGCACATTTCAGTGACATGGAGTTTACTTAGTTGAACACCTGATTCCAAACGTGAGCTTCAGCTTCAAGTACCTCAAGAGATTGCTTTTGGTTAACCATCGCCATGTCTTGGATTCCTGAGTTCAAATGAGCAATGTATGAATATGCTATGGTCTGCAAATATTTTCAGGGAGAGTTGGCTTCACAAAGTAATGGACAATGTGATATTGTATGTTTAATTTGGCATATGTTCTTCTTGTAATATAGATATACATATACATATATATATATAGAATCAATGGCGAAGCCAGAAAATAGGCATAGCCTTATCAAAATTTAATTAATTAATTTAAATAAATATTAAATTTAACAAAAGTTTTAAATTAGTAAACAATTGCTTTGTAAATTAAATGCAAAATATAGTGATATAAAGTGTTTGTTTGACCCTGTGATTTAGCAGGTCAACCTTCAGCTTTGAGTATTAAATATGTGAAGTTTTTTCAATTTTGGGATCATTTTGAAAATTTGATAATAGTACTAAATATGTCGAGTTTTCTCATTTTTAAAACTATTTTAAAATTTTCATAAAGCAAGTGACTAAAAATACTGAACCTCCTATCTTATGGGACTAAAACGCTCTAAACACTATAATCACTTCTTCTAAAATCAATTAATT
>NW_011630545.1:0-778 GCF_000512975.1 Sesamum indicum
CTTTATCTAGCTGCTTATGAAGGTTAATAATCCTTTATAATGGCTTGTTGCACTGACCTTCATCATGAATAGGAGAGGTTGGACCTATAGACATAGGTACAAAAACCCTAACGGGCGGGGGCGGGGGGGCACAGGAGCAGTGCTTTGCTTTTGAGGATGTTTCTCACTAGCATGGTCAAGCTGAGTGCACCGCGTGCAACGATGAGGAACCTATTCATACTCAACTAGGATACCACACACATCACCTATCCTAGACATGATGAGGAACACAAACAAAGACAGAAATAATAAGAAAACAAAATTAGAGAATGAACAAAAAGGTTACCTTAAGAATCCTCAACTTTAGTGGTGGAGGTCGTGGTATGGAGAATAGGGAGTTGGGAATAATAGAGGGTAAAGCATTGTGAGAGATGAAGGCTTTAGGAATTTATAAAGGAGGAAGAGAATTACTGCTCTAAAGGACAGCCAAGATCAATAGAGTATGGCGGATCTAATGGTGGGAAATGAAGTGAAAAAGGTGAAGAGACATGCGATCCAATAACTGTGGAAACGGGGAAAAACCAGATCAAATGAGACATCAGATGGCTTAGCGTTTGGGCTAAAGTAGCCCAGGAACTAGTATTGATCCATGAATCTGGCTTATGGGCCCAATTCACCAAAGGGGCTTGGCCTAGCACATATTTGATGTAGCGCGGATGACCGGCACGTCGAAAAATCTAAAAAAAACGCACATGTCTCTATACTATTAATCCATAAGTATAAATACTCTAGTTTTTTT
>NW_011630546.1:0-778 GCF_000512975.1 Sesamum indicum
ACTCCTCGATATGTTATAGGATGAGCTATTGGTCGCTGAGAGTAGATATTGTGTAATGTAAGCCGTAGTTTAGACGGATCGTCAACTCCGAGTTGGATCACTACTCTCATAGCAACTTCATCTTATGAATCAAACTTTGACCTTCACAATTATTGAAATTTGAATTGCATCATTAAGTGGATCCATATTACCAATCATAACATAGGAAATAACACTCTAGAATTAAAAGTCTATCTTTTATAGAACTCACAGTTGTAAACAAAATTCATCCTTTTCAGGCGTTTCCAAGGAGCGAAAGTGGATAATCTGCAGAATTACAAACCAAAAAGGTCAGGATATATTAGATGAAAGTTAGAAGCATCACATTATTTCTTTAACAAGAAGGTAGTTACGGGGAAAAAGAATACTTTTAGACTTAGAACCATTATTTTGGTGTCACTGAAAGGAAATAGACGTTATAAATGGGGTACGTTGAGAAACTAATTGTTTCCAGGTATGCACACCCACATGCACACGAAGATAATGGGAACCAAGACCAAGTGCAAGAGAAAGAGCAAAAATTTTAAAGAGTCGTGGAGGATAATATGATGAGATCACTTGATAATATTATACACCGATATTATTCATTGTTTCTCGGAGGTGACAATGTACACATTTTATATTTTGTATATTTTTAAGCAAATAATAGCATCAAATATCAAAATACGTCAATAGGTAAAACCTTTTGTAGAGAAAGAAATAATACGGGCTAGGAAAGTAATTAATTATGCTTTGTTCA
>NW_011630547.1:0-778 GCF_000512975.1 Sesamum indicum
TTTACTTGAAAGTTTATTCTACAATAGCCAATATTGGAATTTTTAGTCACAGTGAAGATTTAGCCTACTTAGAAAAGATAGAATAGGATGTCTGTTATTTTTAAAAGGTCCACACGATAAACAAAGAACATTAGACCATTTCAAAAATTTGTTGCAAGTTATGAATTGTTCACATTGTTTGGCTTCATCATATTAATGTTTGCAATTGGTAATTATTTAGTTATGAAAGCTATAATACGTAAATTAATATTAGTGATATATTTAATACGCGTAGTACTTAATATACTCTGACAACAAACAAGGAAAGTACATCAAATTATTAGATAGTAGTGAAGGTGTAATATTTGAATTTAATATTTTTATATTAAACTGAAATACAATACGAGACGTTCCATAGTAGTACATATAATCAAATATTATATAGAGAGATAAATGTAATTGTTGTAATTAAATAATAAGTCTTAGCTAATAGAAATGTGCTTTTCTTTAAAAAAAATTAACCATTCCGGAAAAAGAAGCAAATGACAATATATATTCCACGAATTAGATGTTTCATTAGTATATAACTTCAATTATGAAATACTGTAGCACAATGACTAGGAACGAAATTAAAAATGGTATGAAGTAGGCCGTTGACCAGTATATGTAAAACTAAAAGATGAAGATCAAACCTTTATTTTATTACTCAACATTACGTTGTTCCTATTTAATCAAAATTGACAATACAATATACTTAGTAATGTAAAACTCTAAACACTTATCTAAATTTCTCCCAAAA
>NW_011630548.1:0-777 GCF_000512975.1 Sesamum indicum
CAGTATGCTGTTTTCTCCTCTTGTCAGCTAGAGTACAAATCTTATTTTGTTTGTATAAAGAGAACATAGACGTAGCGATCAACTGTGGTGGATCACCTGTGGTGTTTGATTTGTATATATGTGATTTTGTGGGTTGACTATGTCGTTATGATGTTGTGACTACGTATGCATATTGATAGATGATTATGTGCATATATATATATAAACACAGGGATTATTATAAGTATGACGTTTAGGATAGATATAGCCCTTGTAGCGAAGGGGGTGCTACGTAAATTCTCTCATGAAAAACCTCAATTCCGACACCTGCATCGCCTTATTGCCGGACTGGGAGTCAAAGGCGCATTTACCGTCAGTATGCTTAATGCCAAGCATGTACTTATTCGTCTCTCCAACGAATCCGACTTCTCCTATCTTTGGCTGAGAAGAATTTGACACATTCAAGGATTTTCGATGCGCATTTTCAAATGGACACCATCATTCACACCGGCTCAGGAATCCTCTATTATTCCGGTTTGGGTACGTTTTCCTGAACTCCCAACTCATTTGTTTCATAAGGATGCTCTATTTGCGGTAGCAAACATGATAGGAATACCACTTCAAATCGACGACTGCACGTTGAATCAATCCAAGCTCTCTAATGCTACATTGAGATTGATCTTACCAAACCACTTGTGGAGGGTTTTAACCTACAAATCAATGGAGCCACAATTCATCAGAAAGTGGAATATGAGCAACTTCCAAAATATTGCAACCTTTGTAAACACGTCGGTCACG
>NW_011630549.1:0-777 GCF_000512975.1 Sesamum indicum
TTCTCCAATAGAAGTTAAAGAAGTTGTATTTGCCTTAATAAGGACAGTGTTGTTGGCCTCATCATCAAACTAATTTTGTCCAAGGCATATGACAAAGTCAACTGGAAATTTCCATATTCAGTGCATGAAAAGATGGGATTTCCTAATAGATTTATCATTCTCATTAAAATTGTCACTGAAAATTATTGGTTTACAGTTCTTGTCAATGGGGAGCCTTCTGGATTCTTCGAATCTTCTCAGGGTCTTAGACAAGGAGATTCTATTTCCCCAATACAACTATATTCAGTTAACTTAATAATTGTACTTAACATTATACTAAAGATGCATAAGAAGTTTATAAAAAAAAATTAATTACATTTTTTTTTTAATTTTCTGATAATTGAACAAGTCGGGTTCAAGTGCAGGACCTACCAAGAGTAGAAGGAATGCATTAAGCTAGAAACTTGAGGTCTTCGTAAATTTTCTCTTTATGAAAACCTTCTTTGTCTCATGAATGTTAATATATCTCGGAATAATAAATTATAATAAATCTTATGATGTAAACGATTGTATAAAATGTATAGGGAAATTCAGATAATCACAAAATTAGTGTTACTCTGCCACCATTCTTGATTGCGTCATTGGATATATACACTAACATTCTTCCATGAATTCCAATGCAAGTCAACCACCTTACCCCTATAGTTTTATTTAGATAAGTCATCAAGGTATAAGAAATATTGAGAAAATAGTAGAGTTGTGAAAAGTTTAATAAAATTAATGAAGTACTTATTGGTA
>NW_011630550.1:0-777 GCF_000512975.1 Sesamum indicum
AAAAATGGAAGATGAATAAGAGTTGCTAACAGTGAAAGGCAGTCTTTGCTGCTTAGCTTGAGGACATATCTCACAATTAGAATTTTTGTTTGTATCTTTATGAATTAATCCTGTATTGATCAATACATCATGAGAAAGATGTCCTAACCTCCTATGCCATATCTCAGGTTCTATTTTAGAGGCTATACAACCAGTATTTCTGAAATCTGTAATAACACCTTCTATGAAGCTTTTGTCAAATGATTCTGTCTTGATGATATACAGATTTCCTACTAGGCATGCAATTCCAATGATCTGTCTAGTCTTGTGGTCCTGCATGATACAGTGGGATTTAGAAAATTTAAATATAATAGAAGAACAACTGCAAAGTTTGTTAACATACAGTAAATTGAATTTAAGATCAGGTACATGCAGAGTATTTTCCAACAGTAATTTTTCAGTAAGTTTAACATTCCCAAAATTCTTGATCAGGTGTTTACTACCATCTGCTAAGTGTATATAAGTGTCTGCATGAGGTTTAACATAGTCAAACAGGGAATGGTTATTACACATGTGGGTTCTCGCCCTACTATCAACAATCCAACAATCAGTATTTCTCATGCTTAAGAGGTTATGTTCAAGATTCTTACCAGAAAATTCATATTTGTCTGTGTGTATGTTTCCAGAACCTTGAGACTTTAATTCCTCAAAGAGTTTATGGAATTCTGACCTGATTAAGTTAGACATGGACCTCTCATCGACAGTGTTGTTAGCTCTTTCATTTTCAGTGTTTGTGGC
>NW_011630551.1:0-776 GCF_000512975.1 Sesamum indicum
TAGGCCCAAAATGGACTTAGATCGAGATTGTCTTGATTTGACCAAGCCTTCCATCCAGAAAAATGTGGTGAGGAAGCTACCGTTATCCAAGTGTGGTCTCACTAGTCTTGGCACAGTTGGAATAAAGGAAAGCTACACCATTTTTGTGAACAAAGAATACGTTCAACATTTTCCTATCTCATAAGTCATGGGGGGCGACGACTGAGGTGTGATTTGATTGATGGGTTGAGCCTCACATTGAGTAACATGATTCTCTTGCAGTCCTCAGGATCATGTGAAGAGGTGAGGTAAAATAACTTGAGAATCTCATGGAATGAGAATAGCATCGATGCCTCCAACGGGACTTTTTCCATATGAATCGTAAAAGCAGGTATGGTAAACTGTTCTTGTGGATCCCAAGCTCACTAGGAAATGACTTTCCAAAACCCCACTTGAGAGTGGTGGGCTTTTATATAAATAGTGAGAGAGTTAAAGACTAAAAGGCCATGTCTTGAACTTATCAATAACATTACTATCATATGTTGAAATTTGTTTAATTCTATATTGTAGAACATGTCTAAGAACCCCTTAACCGTGATAATGGAGATTAATAGATTCAATGGCACGAACCACAACAACTAGCTGCAAAATCTAACGATGGCTAGAGGTTTCAAGAACCAGGCTATGTCTTGAACAAGCAGCTCCCGGTGACTTTATTAGAAGGGTTTTTGCCCGAAGAAAGTCTGACGTTCGAGAAGTAGCATGAGGACAACAACAAGGTCGCAGTATCATATTAG
>NW_011630552.1:0-776 GCF_000512975.1 Sesamum indicum
AATACTAATTTTTTAATCCAAGTGACTATTCATTGGCAAGACACCTTTTCTCTTGAAAATTACACATTTTGCGTAAATTGCATTTCACTTGGTGTGTAATTGTGCCGAGGTAAAATTCCCGATTTTATCCTTTAGCAAAAAAACCTCGACCACATCATTGGCGCCGTTTGTGGGAAACCGTTATCTCGACACTGAGTATGCAAACCAGGTCTCGGGCGTTGGCGGAACAAGACTCGTCTCGTGAACAGTCACCATCCCAAGAGGTAACCCCCCTGACTCATGAGCAAGTACCCCTCAATGGGAGATTCCTCCTGAACATCGGCATACCTTTCTTCTCTTTTGATTATTGTACTTCGAATTTTGAGTTAGGAAGTTAGTTTTCTTGTCGTAGTCCCAACAAACGACACAAACTTAGACAGAGATCCTTGAAGTTTCACGAGGACCCTAGAGGCAAAAATCGTCATTATCATATAGACAAAAGTCGCTATTGCCCCGGGACCCCCTAAATAGAACTTTCATCGAGATCCTCGTCAATAATGTTGCTCCGAAAACTTTACATCACCTTGAAGTTGGTGAAAGACCGACTCCGGGACATGAAGTATCCTTTGAGGCAATGTCCCCTTATCAAATTCTTGAGGCAAGGTCCCCTCATAAAAAATGTTGGAATCAGAAAATTTTGCCCCCCCTTCCGAAGTTGGTAAAAACCTAACTATGGGGCTTGAGCAAAAACATCCCTTGAGGCAACATCTGGCGAATACAGATTATAAGAGAACAAA
>NW_011630553.1:0-775 GCF_000512975.1 Sesamum indicum
TGAATTTGCGTATTCCTCTATTATTTTAAACCTTTCTGATACCGTTTTGAGAAAAGTTGGTAAACAAGAATCTTCGAAAGCTTTGTGGTATAAATTAGAGGAAATTTACACCGAAACTTCTTTACCGAATAAACTGTTTTTACTAGAAAAGTTTTTTAGATATAAGCTCGACTTATCAAAAAATATTGATGAGAACCTTGATGATTTTACAAAACTGATTCAGGATATTAAACTTACTGGAGATAAAAATATTGATGAATATTCCCCAATTGTACTTTTAAATGCTATCCCTGAATCCTATTCTGACGTAAAGGCTGCTATTAAATATGGTAGGGATAGTGTAAACATAGAAACTGTTGTTAATGGCTTAAAGAGTAAGGAATTAGACATTAAAACCAACAAACCCAGTCAAAACCAACATGAAGTCAACCTTGTTAGAGGTAGAATGAAATCTCGGAATTTTAATTCTAGATACAACAGTAGGAGTAGAAGCAGGAATAAAAACAGTAGGAGCAAATCTAGAACTAGAGAAAACAACTTCAGAAATGATAGAATAAAAGATAGACGTTGTTATAACTGTGGCATAAAAGGCCACTATATAAAGGATTGTAGAAAACCTAGACGAGAACCTAGGGATAAAAACTATGAGGAGAAAGATCCTGTTAACAATGTGTCCATAGAATCAAATGGTGAAGTCTTTGTTGTATACGAAGCTAATTCTGTGAATTCACTTGACATGCATGAATGGCTAATTGACTCTGGCTGCACATTTCAT
>NW_011630554.1:0-775 GCF_000512975.1 Sesamum indicum
TCTCTCTCTCTCTCTCTCTTGCACACACACGTGAGAACATACTGCGCCATATTAATAATATTGATTAGAACATCTAAAGTTCTTGAGTTGTGAATGATTTTCTACTGCCTCTGCCACAGTCGATGTAGTTATCTAGGTTTTTGGCCCTGGTGTTGACTATTGAATACATTTATATTGCCTCTCAAACAGGCAAGTCAGAGCACCTACCAACGTACACTCACAGTTTTGTCGAGGGTAAAGACTTCTTTATGCGAAACTGGAGTTGTATCCAATGGTAAGATTTTACGTAACCCATTACTGAGTATGCTGTCATCTGCTACCACTAATTTCTGAGGTTTCAATAACTTTTAAACTTGTGTTTGTATAGCAGAATACATGGAAATGTTATCCAATTAAGCTGGTTTGAAGTTATTAACCTCATACTACTTTAAAAGCATTCAATCTTTCGAGTAGTGATGATTGTATGATGTGTTGGTAGCTGAATTATGTCTATTTCTTAACTCAATAGAAAGCTTATGACTTGTTCTTCTCTTTGTAGAGTTGCTTAAAGTCATGCTCGTTTGTGGTTCTGATCTATTAGAATCTTTCAGTATCCCTGGATTTTGGATCCGTGATCAGGTAAACTTGCTGACTGGTATGGCAAGGTTCACTGGATTTTGATGTTTGGCCCTATTATATCTGTGGGGACTGTTGGAGCTTAATCATACGTTTCCTACTGATAGCTAAAGAATCTAGATACTCCATCTTGTCCAACTCTTTTCTTCTTTTGACTTTT
>NW_011630555.1:0-775 GCF_000512975.1 Sesamum indicum
AAAGTTACATTAAAGACATTTAAAGGTTCTTCAATTTGATAAAACTTGGGACTGTTGAAAATTTTCATATGCAATTTGGTAGGCCATAGTGGAAAAAGAAAACACCAAAGTAGTAGATTTCATAATTCTCTTTTTCAATAATTACTTAATTTGGTTGCAAAAATTCACATCAGCTTGTACGAAAACATCAAAAGCCACAAATATAAAGAAGAAAAATCAAGCACAAAGGTCTCTATAGAGATCCGCATGCCACACGTGCTTCTGCACTTGCTCTCTTTGAGTATGTCAAAAAGTTGATAAAGTAGCAATGATAGACCACGTGTAGTTAATGTTTCTTAACAATTAATTAATGGTCTTATAGAACCTCAGCTGGAGGGTGAAGATAGTTGTTGTCCAAGTATAAGGAATTTAGGATTGGTTGCAATATTTTTAAATGCAATTCGTTAGTCCTAAGTGGAAGAAAAACCAAGTAAGTCGATTTAATATTTTTTTCATTTTTATAAATACATAATTTGGCTTCCAAAATTGATTGTGGCATATATCAAACCTTAAAAGATATAGAAGAAAGAAGAGAATAAAGCATAAACAGTCTCCAGTGATCCAGATGCCACACATACCTCTGCAATTGCTCTTGTTGAGTATTTCAAAGATCTAATGATAATGCAATAATGAAAGACTAAATATAGTAAAAGTTGCTTTGAAGATATTTAATGGTATTATAGAACCACAACAGAAGGAGATTCAACATAGTGGTTCTTCAAGTTGATGATACTTC
>NW_011630556.1:0-775 GCF_000512975.1 Sesamum indicum
ATTGATTAATAATTATAATACATGGTCAATTTTGATTATAAAATTGATCAAATATTACATATAAAATTAAATATATAAAAATTTAAAAATAAATATATATATATAAAAGAAATAAAAAAAGCCTCGCGAGCTTATGAACAGAAACAATTGAGTTTTTTTATAATTTCTCGTGTGCCGTACTACTATCTCAAATATGTTTTTGTAATTTAAATAATAATTAGGAGATGTATTTTTCTTATTAAAATGAAGGATAAATTACAAAAGGCTTTTTTGTGTTTGTCTTGATTACAAATATTTCATCCTTATTTGAAAAATTATATATACCCTTTTAAAATTATAAATACCTTAATAAATATTTCCTCACGATGAGCTATTGCAAGAGAAATTTTGTTAAGATATTTATAACTATAATTTGCTCCAAATCCCATCCCATTCGGACCCTCTCCTCTCAAATCCTACTCTCCTTTTTTTTTTTTAAATATTATATAGTAATATTTATATTTTCAATATATATAATTACTGATATACAAGATAATACATTGCGCAAGATTATACATATTATATCTATAATTTGAAATATAATATCGACTTTTTTATAAGATTCAAATGAACATACATTTTTTAAAATATTGACACTAACAACTTTTTAAGTGAAAGAGCGCTTTTTACATATTGTTGTATTTTTCAGTCTTTAAGAATTGTTATTAGAATTTGTACGCCTTACTTAGTGAAATAGCAACTTTTACTTTGTTAGCGAATCATTATATGTGGCTGG
>NW_011630557.1:0-774 GCF_000512975.1 Sesamum indicum
GACTTATAAGTCCAGATATTTTTATGAACAAATACTTGTTCAAAATGGCTCATGTGAAATATCACATTTTATGAGCACTAATAAAGAAATTTATAATTTCAGTAAAATAATTATTAAAAAGGTCATACCTTTGGAAGACTGGGGAATTTCTCCCATGAAAGACAAAGAAATTGTGATTAATAAATCAGCAGTAAAGTATAATTACTGGGATTATTGCGATGCGTTTATGAAGGTATTAGATTATGAAAATGATAAGCACAAACATTCCTGGTTTATAAAAGTTTGTGCCAATGTTTATAACGCTGATATCCCACACTGGTTTATACACTGGTTTTACTATTTTGGTCCAACTCCAAATATTCTACCAGAAAAAATAAAATTCTTTTTTGATAAATGGGTGGATGTTTCACCACAGCTGATAAAGAAACAAGAAGCTAAATTATTTATAGAGGGAATAGCCTCATGTTTCTTCTTAATTGAATTTTCAATACCCTGGATTTGGAAATGGACGCCAAAAATTGGTCAAACAGATGTTGGAATTCCTTGCTTATACAGAATATCCCATATTAAATTTTGGTATAAAATGATGAAGATTGATCCGAATACAAAGGATATATTTGGAAAAGAGACAATGGATCTCCTTCAAACGAAGATAAGCCTTTATGAAAATCAGAAGGAAGATATTGCTACCCCATCACCTTTTGATCATATCTCAAGAAAATTCAAAATGAAGTCAGAATTTCTGACTAAAGAGCAGATGGTTGCTGCATATGT
>NW_011630558.1:0-774 GCF_000512975.1 Sesamum indicum
GGAAAGAGTCTTGTAACTGAAGTAGACTACCGAACGGGTGTGGGGAAGAATCTCGCCAAAGGAACTACCTTTCTGATTCCTCTCCAAGCTCAAGGGATTCGATTCTCTTTTAGGCTAGGTAAGACCGAGAACTCGATTTCGGGTGAAGCCTTAGTAGTCGCTGGTGGTGGAGGAAAGGCTTTTAGTGGTCCAGTGAAGGTTGAATCTTAGGAGATTGAAGATTGAGAAAGCTTTCTCTAGCAGGTAGAATTAGGAACTATAAGAAGAAGAGAAAGCCCTTATCCTTATTTATAAACGATCGATTTGCCCAGAATCAGTCCTAGCCTATGCCTTCGTCTTTCTTTCGATGATCAGACCGCAGGCTTTCTAATTCCAATTAAGGGGAAATTCCCCCACCCAAAAAGCGTAGAGCCTTAGTGACCCGCGTGTCATAAGCTGGTAATCAGTGAAAGAGCAAGAACTTTCAGGTGAAAGACCTGAACTCGAACTCAGTAGGAAGACGCACGACAGAAGCTTCCCGAGCTGCTGCCTTTACCTTAAACGCTTTAAAGGAGGGGTCGCTAGCACATTAGAATGCGAGTTCGGATGGGAATAATAAAAAATTAGATTTCGTGAGATTAGCCGTCTATTAGGAATAATATAGGAAAAAGCGGTCCTTGCAAGAATGCCTTCCGCTGTCGGTTATCAACCCACCCTGAGTACCTATACAACGGTGGTCCTTATGAACTAATTGTTCTACACTTCTGACTTGGTCTAGCTTGTTACATGGGTCGT
>NW_011630559.1:0-772 GCF_000512975.1 Sesamum indicum
AAACTACGGCTTACATCACATAATATCTACTCTCAGCGACCAAAAGCTCATCCTATAAGATACCGAGGAGTAGAAAACTTGTTAGAGATGCTGCTGCATTGCGACCAAGTATGCATTCATACAACTATAAGTCGGGGTTCATTTGATGAGGGTGTGAAACTAACAAAGCATTACTTTCTTGTTCAGCTTTCTGGTATTCTGTACTTTGAAATAGTGGATATACCTCTACCAGAATTGCAAGAGTTGAGAATCCTCGAACTAGCTTTTAGCTATGCGGCAAACTCTGAAGTGAGTATTCATTCATAATCAGACATTATGCTCCTATAGAAGTGCATACATATGCAAGACTTTCAAATTTATTACATATTTAGCAAACATTAAATATCTTATTTGTTTTCCATATATAGCTGGAAACTCACAGTATTAGTCTGCCAAAAGAAAGCATTGTTGGTGATGTGCTTGAGCATCTCAAGGAGAAGGTAATAAAGCTGACAAGTTATTACTAGGAGTGTGCGTGTGTGTGTTCCTAGAATTATAAGATTTGTCGCATAACATAGCGTTAACTGTTGCAATGTTTCGTTAAACAGGTGAAACTTTCTCGTCTAAATGCAGAGCTCAGGTTGCTGGAAGTATTCTCACACAAGATCTACAAGATCCTAAATTATTGCATCTTCTTTTTGTTTCATTCATTAGTTTCATAGTATTAATATCAAAATAATATTCTTCTAAACTTTTACTTAATAATCCAACTTAAATAGTTAAATTCAATTTA
>NW_011630560.1:0-772 GCF_000512975.1 Sesamum indicum
CCCTTTGACTTGCCTTCCGCTGGCCGATCCATAAGAGTAGGCATTCCGACAGAGTCCATGACTCGGCTTAGCTTAATCCACTCCAGTCCCGATGCTATTGCTATGCTCGAGCCTGATCGCTCATATGATGACTTCCCCTTTCAATCGGCCGTACCGGGAAGACTAAAGTATGACCCGCTTCATTGACCGAAACCAACCGAAGAGTTGGATTTACAGCAATAGAAAGATAGAGAACTCCGTCTTCGGCCTCTCGGGCCCCTTTCCTTAGACGCTCTTGCTTTCACTCCTATTGCTTGATCGATTTAGCAGCTTTCTTCTATTATATTTCCTTTGTCGTTATCTCTTAGACCATGAAATTACATTCGAGGATCAGGCGAAGAAGATACATTCCTATGTCTTTTCCCTCCTTGCTTGCTTTACTAAGAAGTGTGAAGTAGGTATTTATATATTCTTTGATATCGCATGCTCGTGCATACAAGGACTTTCTCACCTATTCCTTTACTTTAAGCCCCCTACTTACTTTCTTTCTCCAACTCCATTAGCCTGATCCTCCTATTTTTTAAGATTTTATGTTCCATCACTAAAGGAGTAGCAAAGAAGTAGCATCGATTTTATTCTTGCAGTTTCGAGTAGTATTGACGTTAATGATCACAGAAACCTATCTTACTTTCTTCTCGAGTTAGTTAGTTTGTGGAAAGAAAAATCGTTTGTGTTGAAAAAACAGCTGCTCGGCGTCTCAAATTAAATTGGTATGTCCTCTAACGAGGGTTGA
>NW_011630561.1:0-772 GCF_000512975.1 Sesamum indicum
GAACAGGGACACGCAGAAGCCAATTCTCCGACACACGAACAATCTATTGAAAAGAAATGGGATGAAAGATCGGTTACTGAGTTACACTCACACAAGAAAAGAAAGAGAATTGATATCCTCAAGTGAGCCAGGCCGGTTCAGGTTGATGGGCGTACTGGAGACTAAGCCGATTGGACGTAATCAACAAGCGCTCCAAGAAGAGGAGAAGAAGAAACTGCTTTTAGATCGTGAAGCGAACCATCAATTATGAGAGGAACTTCACTCGCTAAGAGATAAAAGAAAAATGAAAGGGGATAGACAGAAAGAGAAGAAATAGCGGGCAAAGAGATGTCCCGATTCCAATGCTTAACGAATGGACCAATCCAAGACTTGGAATGCTAACAGAATCGACAGCTGCCAACCCGCTTACATTACTAGCACGATACCGAAATGGCTCTTACCGACTAAAGGCTACAAGACTGCAACCCTCGTTCTCAGAGCAAGACAGAACGGACAAGAACGACCTTTTACATCCTCAAGCTACGAAAAGGATAGGCTAATATAATAAAGATCAGAACCTTTCCCTTTCTAATTGCCATCACTGAAAAGCAGTACAAGTAATACACGAACACACTAAAAGACCAAGCAAAGAAGAAAAGGGGAAATTAAACTCATGCATAAGCCATTTAGTAAATCCACTTCCTGTAACGGTTACTAGGACAGAAGCACTAGAACGCGATGGCGTAGGGAACAAGCAAAGGATGAGCGCGCTAGCGCGAAAGCCGTTGCGCTA
>NW_011630562.1:0-768 GCF_000512975.1 Sesamum indicum
TGGAACTGTATCTTTTCCTTGATTTTCCTATGTATACTGCACAGTGGCACAATGCTAATACAAGAACTACTGTTTTTCCCAAATATTAAACTACAAATGTTTATCCATTTGGACACATGCTGATGTGGCACCAACAACACATAGCTTCCAGACAAGTGGCAACACCCCACGTAACTATCTTGGCTGCCAACCAATCAAGATAAAGTTGCAATAATGCAGATGTTGACTAGAATGGTAGAATAATATTGGTCTGTGTAAAGAAGTCCCTTTTAGCCAAGCCAGCCTACTTTCCACATCCTTTCTTTGCCTGCTTTACATTTAAATTTGGAATAGTAGCATCCCTTTCAACAGGTTTTGGTCAAAGAAAATAGCATAACACTCCTTGCCAATTTGGCTTAGCCCCTTTCTGTACAAAAGATTTGGACCATTTCACTTGCATACAAGGAAAAGACGCCCCTCATACAAAAGAGGAAGGGGGAAAGTGAAAAGAAAGTGCAACTTATCAACATTGAACACTATGTGACCAATATGATCCAATCAATAAGCTTCTGCTCTAGTCTACCTCTCTTGGAGCATATGTAGAGAGTTAAGGTCTTGCAAATTGGGCTTGTAATGAATAAAATTTAGGCAACTATGTCTTTTAGTATGTAATTATTTTGTCTCGTTTCGGTTTCTTTATCTTTTTCCAATCATCGGTAGAACCCTCATGGCAAAGAATGCATAAAAGATTTCCAACAACAGATTTGCAGAGTGTACGAAACATCTAAG
>NW_011630563.1:0-768 GCF_000512975.1 Sesamum indicum
CAAGCCAGAGAGCCCCCTCGAGAGGCTTGTGATTCTAACCCCCGTAGGAGATAGAAGAACTCCCACTCCAAAGGATCGACATCACTCTTTTTCAAGGCTTCTTTCATTCCCAAGTCCGCTCCCTCTTTTTCTCTTCTAATGCTTTTCTTTCGCTTCATTGCGGCTCTAAAACTAAAAGAAAGAAGTGGTTAAAGGAGCTGAAAGCCACTGAACCCTGCTTCAAACGCTTTTCATCGACCATTGAGCTAGTTTTTGAGTTCAACTTCGTTTCCTCTTCTTCTTTTACGAAATTTTCTCGTCACAGGTCCTTTCCCGTCCATCGATGCTGGTTCTGTTCTCTTCCTATGTGAAGAAAGTCCCGCTTATCGTCTTTGATTGACTGAATGGATCCCGAAAGATGGATTGATTCTATCTCCTACCTCCAACGGGAAAGCGCAGTGACTCTCCGGTGATAGGCGCCCCAAGCGTCTAAAAGTTCCGTGCTTTATAGGTTTGACAAATAGATCCTGCTTTCACCAGTCTGTTTACGCCTTCATTCTCTCACTCCCCATCATCAGATGCCGAAGCCCTTGACGGACAAATCCGCTTTCGAAGAATCTATGGTATGGGTTCAGCGAGTACCTTCATTCCATTCACACTCTATCAAGTTTCATCCTTACTCTCCCAAAGGTCTCGGTTCCTGTAATCCATCCTCCTTTAAGAGCATTGCATTGGACTCTTTGTATGGGATTCGAGGATTCCACCCCCTTTTCGGAATATCTTGATGAT
>NW_011630564.1:0-768 GCF_000512975.1 Sesamum indicum
TACCAAAATTACCATGTCATTTTCTTGAGAAACAAACTTTGTTTGGTTTGGCTAGTTTAATTGGTAAGCCCTTACGCATGGATGAGGCTACAACAGATTTATCAAGACCTAGTCTTACTAGAGTTTGTGTTGAAATTGACTTGATGTGTTGGAATAGTTGATCAGAAATCCAATTTGATTATCGGTCTTGAGAACCATTCATGTGGTCTTTAGTCAAGTGATATTCCCCAATGAATATAATAACTATTCATCTTTAATATATGTGTCTATTCCCCAATAAGATTTTTCCAGTGCAGTCAGAATGTGTAGTGAGGATAGTGGGTTTCAAGAAGAGGAACCGTCCCCAGTCAGTATGTGATAGTGGTATCTCCTATGCACTTGGAGACGCATTGACCCATTATAAATCTATAGCTACAGTAGTTGGTTCATAGAAAATGGTTTTCTATGTTGAACAATTTAGCGAAACACAATATCAAGTATTAAAATATAATTGCCTAGTATAGGATGGAAGTTGATACATAGATTCCAAGCCCTAAACTAAGGCTGTAAACGATAGATGGAAGGACCCTACTCATATGGAATCGAGAGCCTAAATGTTCACACTTACATTCATCTAGTCTCTAGTGCCATGGACCGTTGCTAGACGACCACCTATGGTAACGAGATCTCTTGATCAATGGTTGACCAAAAACGATTTACTCAATTGGATTTAATTAACCAGCAGTGTTGGACACTAGTCCAAGTCTAGTTGAAAGGTGAACCTAAAGA
>NW_011630565.1:0-766 GCF_000512975.1 Sesamum indicum
AGCTTCTCAATCGCCGCCTATATCGCTTGGGCTCTTTAGGCTTACTTTACTTGGGCCAGGCTAAAGATGTGCTTTCAAAGGGCTTTCTTTAATTAGTTCTCTTCCACCGGCTTTTGACCTACATAACACTTCCACAGTCACCAACTAATAGCGACTCCTCCAACCTAACTGATTCATGAGGCTTGAAGTAGATAAGATCTTCACCGACCACCGACTCACACATATCCTTGGGGCAGCGATTTCTCTCAGAAATGAGTCCCACGTATGTAATATTCCAACACTGGAATATGGAACACACTGACCAATAAACCATCCCATATATATGGGCTAAAATAAAGACTAGGGAAAGGCGAAGACAAAAGCATGGATTGACTTGAATCTACGACGAAACCTGAATCACCCCTGATTGAGCTGTTCCATAAGGAGCTCATATCATCCGGAAGAGCAGACATGCCGAAGAAGCCTTTTTCTTTCTACGCCCCTTTTCTGTAGGTGGCATCTTTAGTTTCCTAGGTCTCTAAAAGTTCCCCATAAAAGAGTAAATGGGCGCTATTGAGCTGATCTAGTCCCATTTGAAGCAACTATGCAGAGTCAAGCTTAATGGCTATGAGTGAGTTGGTCTATGACCATGTAACTACGTCAAACCTCAATCTCAAAAACCAGATCCTACTAGGTAAAAACCAAGTGTGAAAGTATGGCTAATGATAGTTACATCTTGATCTCTCTATAAGCTCCAACAATTGCCATATAAATAACTCGGCGGGAG
>NW_011630566.1:0-766 GCF_000512975.1 Sesamum indicum
TCATCTTTGACAACTTCACTCGTGCGACCTTTCTTTTTCTTGGATGTTTTCTGAACATCTGCATTATCAGCTCCCTAAATCTCATTCAGCTCTTCCTCCTCCTCAAGAAGTCGAGCTGTCAGAGCCCTATTAACTTTCGGCAGCTTCCTCTTAATCTGCAAGATGAAAGATAAACGAAATTGAATTCTTAACACTTGATAGGAAGAATGATATGAGTTCCAATATTTAAGTATGAGTCATAAAGCAGTTGAAATTACATAAATATATACATATACATATATACACAAAATCTTTACTACCTCATAAACTTTATTCAAGTTAAAGTGCAACATACAATGGAGAGAGTGCTTATAGTAAGTTTATCGATTTTAATCAATAACTAAATCATCTAGCATTACCATCTTTTTCTTCTCAAGGTAATCAATCCTACCAAAGTAATTATTAGAAAAAAATTAGCAGTAACAGTAAACTAGGCAACCAACAATTCCCCCCTCAAGTTTCCTGTAACAGTCAATTTCTTTTCCTTTTTTCTTGCCATTTCTGCTCTACTGCTCTGGCTTTTCCAACCTTAAATAAAAGAAATAAAAAAATCGTGAAGTTGAAACATGTGGGTATGGATGGGGTTTGATGGTGGGAGGCGAACAGTAGTTTTGAGGCTATTTACCAGTGGGGTTTACTTTCTTGGATTTTTGTGCCGCATCCACCTCCAACGCCGCTTCTCCTGGGTGTGCTGATTGATGAAAGAAACACATCTTCGCTTCCATCA
>NW_011630567.1:0-765 GCF_000512975.1 Sesamum indicum
ATGTCATCCTCCTTGAATTCCAAACAATCCGGCATGTTCTCAGTATGAGGAGACGTCCATAGACGAAATACGGTCCATTGACCAAAATTTATTGCCTATCTTCCTCCCGTGTGAACCTAAAAATGAGCCAGCCACTTTATGCTATTGGAAGCTGGCGCCCCATGTTTAGGATAGTGCACATATTGCTTTAAGTCTCAAAAACTTGTCAGCGATGTAGCCAACAAGACAGTATCAAAATTTAGTTCTAACGTATATCAAGTCGCTTGACCCCAGCGTGAAAAGGCCATTATCAACCGCGAATTTCATGAGCTTGTTGTCCTCTGTGAGTTTGCAGTTGCTGCTGAATAAACCAACGAAGGAGATCTTTTTCATGCCAGCAGTTTCAGTTTTAGCTTCCTTGGCCGACAGCGTTTCCACCGATCGGGGGCCAATGGTGTTGGCTGCATCAATCTTAGTAATAAATGAGGGGGAGGTCTCCAAATCAGAAATAAATCCATTAAAATCAGGCAAACCAACCTTGGTAATGACGGCAGCCTTGGCAGTGACGGTGACCTTAGACGGATAGGCGGACGGTTAGCTGGTTGTTGTAGTCACTTTGCTGGTAGCAGGTGCAGCAAGCTATTGGCCGGAGGGCTTGGTGGGCTGGTTAGCAGCAGGTGCAGCAGCTGTCTTAGTTTTCTTTGACTTTGCCATGGCAACTTGCAAGGCGAAAGAGGAAAGTGCATTAGGTGCAACAGTTGTGGCAGACTATTGCAGCACCAAATG
>NW_011630568.1:0-765 GCF_000512975.1 Sesamum indicum
GGAAGGACCTTAGCAGCTACAATTCTTTCAGCTTACAGACTTGACTTGAGAGTAAATAGGTTATGATAATAAGCTGTTGACTAGCGACTTTGCTTCCCATAGGGAACTCCACTTTTCGCAACATAAACCAAAGAAGAAGGTGTTTTTCCCATGTCTCACGAACAGGAATACTACTACGTTTTGAAACGCTTAGCACATTTATTGGCGCGGTAACAACAAAGACTACCAGCGCAATCGAGAAGTAAAGGCTACTGATCTACGGGTATTCGTCTACTGATTGCTTTCTAGAGTAAAGGACTATAATTGAGCTTCTCCTTCCATTGGATTAGCTTTTCTTTCAATGTATTTCTGCGTGCTAGTCAGGTAGCTTGCTTACAAGATCCTATGCCCTTTTTAAGCCAGCCATGCGTCTTTGTTTTTCCGTCCACCATAGAGAAAGGCATGTTGGAACAAGGAAATAGTGGGAGGGGGCCTCCCCGCAGGTAATCTTCTTCGCTCCGAAAGGTGCCCAAAACTAGTTTATTCGAATTGAGTTCAAGGGCGGTCCAATATTCTAATAAGTGATATCTCCCTAGCGTCACTGCTTCTAAGCGCTCTAAAGGGCCCTACCCACAATTATGACCAAACAACTAGCACATAGACCCGATTCATTCCTAAGCTTGCTTTCTTGCAGCAAGATGATCAGTCCGAGAGTGCTGGGCATTCATCTCTAGCTTTTACAATGGTTATTTCATTCGCCGGATATTCACCAAAAGAAAGTGCTCG
>NW_011630569.1:0-765 GCF_000512975.1 Sesamum indicum
CGTGAATAATTTTATTATTTTCTATATGTTTTAGTATTTTGCACATTAAATCATCACCAAATTGTTTTATAGTTAATTTTTTAATAAGTTGAGAATTTATTTAAAAGTGGAGTTAAATTAATACATATATATACTTGATACAAAATAAATATAATATAACCAACAATTCATATATACTTCATAAAAGAAATAGGCAAATTTATATATGCTTAACCAAAAGTGTAACATTTTTAGAAAAAATATGAATTAATATATTTTATCATATTTTTTAAAGAAAATATGTTATCAAAATATATTTAATTATTTATTTTTATATAAAAGAATAAATAGTTAATAACTTAATTTTATCATCAAATCAATAAAATCTTTTCATGAAATTTTTTTTGTGTATTTATTGTACTCATTTATTAGTTAATTTGGAGTTTATAGAAAAAAATAAAACTAAAACTATTTAACTCACTAATTATTTATTTTTTTATAAATAAAAGATAGTTTTTTCAGTTAAGAAAGTTTAATTAATCTTACAATGCAAAATTACTAAAAAAAAATTCTTTGAACTATATATATATAATATAAGGGCAATACTGTCTAAAAATTTAATTGTATGGGGTAAGTGTTACATTTATTAGTTTAGAGGGTAATTGCTGCATGACAAATAATTTAAAAAAACAAAGTGTATTTTTACCATAATTACAGCAAATTTAGAGAAGATTGTTGTCAATTTACCCATTTTCTTTAAGTTAATACTGTGGAATAAAGTGACCG
>NW_011630570.1:0-765 GCF_000512975.1 Sesamum indicum
ATGTGACCAAATATCCCAATGGGCTAATCATATAGTGACCCGCAACCACACTCTGCCCCAAGATTACTATAATACGAAGAAATTGTTAAGAAACTTGGGTTTACCTATTGAGAAGATTGATGTGTGTAAAAATGGCTGCATGTTGTACAAGAAGGACAACATTGATTTGGACTACTGCAAGTTTTCTACGTACAGATCAACCAGGGAGCAAAATCCTAATCCGAAAAAGACATCGTATAGCATTCTTAGGTACCTGTCGGTTACCGCTCGCTTGCAAAGATTGTATGTTTCAGAAGCGACTGCCAAGCAAATAACGTGGCATGCCAACAAATAAACGGAAGAGGGATCCATGTGCCACCCATCTGATTCAGATGCATCGAGGCATTTTGACCGGACATATCCTCATTTTGCAGTAGAGCTCCATAGTGGTAGACTAGGTTTGTGCACGGAAGGGCTCGCAACACACTGGAGTACGGTCGTACGTACTCATGTTGGCCCGATCGGGGAACTTTAAATTTGATGACAAGTCTGACGAGGATAGCTTTGATGAGGATTACGAGACTGAGGAAGACAATATTACGATTGACATTTACCGTTTTCTGTTTAAATTAAAAAATTACCCATAATAGTTTACCAGCTAATTTAGATGTACAATTTGCAAACTATTTGTCCATACCACTAATTTGTTTTTTAAAAAAAAACAAAACACATTTTTTTTGTATTTAGGAACGGTCAATAAATTAGGAAGTCGACCCAAAGCCCTTT
>NW_011630571.1:0-764 GCF_000512975.1 Sesamum indicum
ATTAAAATTGAGGGATAAAATTTAAATTAATTAGCTAGTGTGATAATTTTTTAATTTAAATATATAACCAAGTAGCTAATTTTCTTAATGCATTAATAAAATAATTTAATATTTTAATTATTAAGTGGTGTAAATTATATACATATTCAATTAAAACTAACAAAGTAATTTAAATTTAATTAAGAAAAATAATACAAAAGTATATAGAATCATATTATTCAATTCTATAAATATCATCTGCTTTTTTGTAATAAAAATATAAAAATAATGTATTAATTTTATTCCACAAGTATAATAATGTTACAATTTAGATTTTTATATCCTAATACCTAATTTTATTATTTATTGAATAAATAATTTAGCGTTTAATTATTAAGAGGTGTAATTTCTATATACAATTTCAATAAAAAAAAGTTAGTAAAATATTCAAGCTAAAAAATACTTAAAAATTTACAAAAGTATAAATTATAAAAAAAATATATATGAAGTCATATTATTCACTCAAATAATATTGCTTTGACAATTTTAATTTAGTTATAAATAAAATTTAAAAATTAAATTCTAATTCCAAAAAAAAAATTCTGATAATTTTTTAATTACACTTCATATAACTAATTTTAATAGTATTAAATAAATAATTTAATATTTTAATTTTTCAAAGATGTAAATTGTATACAGATTCAATAGAAAAAATATTAAAATTTAAATTAGTATAAATAATACAAAAATATGAGAACATATAATTCATTCTCATAAATATCACT
>NW_011630572.1:0-764 GCF_000512975.1 Sesamum indicum
GCCTTTTTTATTCATTGCCTATCGCATTTTGCCTGTAATGAGGAATAAGTGAGCCGATAGCTATGATTCGATCTCTCGCGTTCGAGGATCAGTCTTTGATGCGAAGCCACTCGCACTTATTGAATAAAACGTCAAAAGAATAACGTATAATATAGGTGATTGCTGTGTGGTGTTAGATCAGAACAGAAAGGTGACCACATCTAGTTCCGAGGTTGGCTTAACCTAACTTGATGACACGCTTATAGAGTTTTCTTTCGGTGATCAGTCAATGAAGTCATTCTGGATCCCTGACTCGTCTCATTCAGGGCCTTTGGCCTGTTCATTGGGTCAAATCTGTCTGACATCGTGCCTTCTCTTCGGTTACAACCCGATAGTGAGTATTGAGGGGCAAAGATGGCTTTCGGTTGAGACTATTGATCTGGTATGGCAAAGCCCTTTTCGAAAGGGCAGGTAGGGTCCCAGTCCGGCTATATCCGAAATACTTAATAGCTAACGGCCGCATGGCATCTATCTATCCATGCTGAAGTTTTTGAGACTGAGGGGTTGGATCTAGGTCCCAGGCCGAGAAAACGTTAGATTTGCCGCCGGAAAGTGAAAGTTCCCCTTTGTTTTGTCGAGATAAAGATAGAAAGAGTTCCTTTCTAACCTAAAAAGAAAGGAAGCTTTGCTGAGTGAGTACAGAGACATCTTCTCCTGGTCGGCCGATGAGATGCCGGAGCCACTTACCAGAGGCTAGTGAACAAGCTGTTCAAGCAGCGGATCGG
>NW_011630573.1:0-763 GCF_000512975.1 Sesamum indicum
ATTTGTAATTTGTCAACTTTTGATTACCACTGCCCTCTAGAAGACTAGAAGACGTAGCAACAAAGAAAGAACACCCGCCACCCCCACCCCACTTGATATATATATATGTTGTGAGGTGTATCTATAGACTGCACCCTCTCATAGTCCCCCAACAATTCACGCACTTCAGCCCCTCATTTCACTTACATTTCTCTCTCCCACTTCATATCACCATGAAAGAGATCACACTACAAAATTATGCTTTCGACTCATTCCCAGAAGCAGAAGAAGAAGATGAAGCTGATGCACTCTCTTTCTGCAATCTCCCCATCGCAGAAGATAACTACTCCGCCTCCACCTTCCACAGCCCCTGCGCGACTCCCGATCATCTCTTTGAGTTCTTCACCACCCATCCCTCCCCCCACTCCTTCCACAACGACATCATCTTCTGCGGCAACATCTTCCATGAAGATGATCCTCCGCTACTGGATGAAGATCAGCTCAATGAGTATCAAAAGAGAGACTACTTCGCTACCATCAGATCCCAATCCCTTCACAAGCCCTCCTTTAATTCCGATTCCGACAACCGGCGTCTCTCGGTCTCGACCCGGTTCTCCGGCGATCTCACTCGCCCCAAGTCCACCGCCGGGGACCTGGATTACCACGTCCAGAGGGTGAACATCACTTCTCTGACCTCCATGTCGGCGAAATCGAGGAGGAGGATGTTCATGTTCGGGCCGGTGAAGTTCAAGCCCGAGATGGAGCTGAGCGCCATCAAGCAGAG
>NW_011630574.1:0-763 GCF_000512975.1 Sesamum indicum
CTTCTCCCGTGTGGATTAATGGCTATCCACATGAAGTATCCTGTAAAGCGGTTTGAAACCCTTGCCAGGATTGGTGGTGCCGGTTTCCAAGTTTTAGCGAAGTTAGATCACTATGCAGTAAGTACTATCAACGTATTGCTACTATGTGGGACAAAATGAAGCTCCCACTCTACCTAGGCAGGCTCTATTCCTGCCATTCTGTCTGGCCGTGAGCTTTGTTTGCATCGGCTGACCCAACAGGCTATCCCACCACTAATGGAATTAAGACTAGAGAAATAGAGATAAGTGGGGAAAGCGCCAGGGCTAGTATTCTTTTCCATCGAAGAGGGAGGGGTTTTTCCCCTTTTCATCGCTTTGGCCTGGAGCCGAGTAACCCACGGGTCGGTAAAGACTTTTCCTGGTTTTCACTCCGAAGTAATTTACGCCCGGTATTCCTTTGATTCTTATAGCCTTCGTGTCAAGGGGCAAAGCGGACATTTCATTCAGACCTCCCCCTCTATGCCTTGCGGTAATGATTCCTCTGGCATTACGACCTTTACCACAATAATGCTGTCCATAGATCAAATTATTTCGTGGATTGGATTTCACTAGGCTTGCCGATGCGATCCTCACCCTTTCCATTGAGCTCATTTACATCGATCCTATAGCGCATCCTGACTCGGACTTAATTGTAGGAAGGTCCACCGGTCAGGTTCAAGCCAATAGAACTAGTGGAACTCTCCCTCTAGCGTACCGAACTTGTGAAAAGCATGATTTCAGATAT
>NW_011630575.1:0-763 GCF_000512975.1 Sesamum indicum
CCGCCTCTATCTCTACTCTAAAGGGGCTTACGCACTTCGATTCGCTCTGTATGCACCAAAATCCAATCATTGTGCATACAGCTGTGGTGGCTCCTTTCATTTAGAGTTGTTTAAAACGAAAGGAAAGGCTCTTCCACTTCTATTTACTATATATGCTGTTCGACTGAACTCGTTCTCGTTTTGGCTCCGCCTTCATGAAATTCCAAGACCCAAAAAATTCTTCGATCTAAATTTCGGGCGTATGGAATTCGTTCATCTCTAGTACTGAAGATAGAAGGGGAATCCATCTTTGTTTTTGGCTCGCAATAAAGCTAGGGTCCTGATCGAGAAAGTACTAGTCCTATCTATCCACCTCTCCAGACACAATATCTTGAGTACCTATGATGGTGACCACATCTGCTGGCATGTGATGTTTGGACATAGAATCGAGTCCTTGTGAATGGGCAAAACCAGGTGCTCTTATTTTACGACGGTAGGGACGATTGCTTCCATTACTGACCAGAAAGACACCAAATTCTCCTTTAGGTGCTTCAACTGCGGTATAGGTAGAAGAAGCTGGTACGGAAAAACCTTCTGTATAAGGTTCGAAATGGTGAATTGAGGTAGAGTAGACCGATGATCCTGTAGTCATTTGGCCGGCTATTGAAAGAAAAAGCTTGCATCTGCTCCCTCTATTATATAACCGGTCCCATCTCTCTCCAAACCTAACGTGGTAGTTTCCCATCATAGGGCTTTCTATCTATAGATTGAGCCATTACCAAGG
>NW_011630576.1:0-762 GCF_000512975.1 Sesamum indicum
GAAAGAATCCTCCATGAGATTATACTCCTTTAAATTTCACCCCGTTGGTTGTATATTAGCTTATTTCTATTAAATTTTCCGATACACTAATAAGCTTTCAAAGAATTAACATACTCATGTAACACACATTAGGATTACTTTGAATCGTTACGAACACAACATTTAGCAAATTAGCAAACACATTAAGCCCCTTTAAAGTTACTTTAAAAACCATACATTCAAAATCACAAGGCTTGCATAACATGGGTTATAAATCTTCATCAACAAAATATTTAAGCAGAACCTGTAGGCAATTTGATGTGCTCTATGTAACAGTTCACGAACAATAGAATTCATACGAAAAGTTTATCAAATTTCAACAACTGACACACCCTTTGCTGGCAAAAATGTGTCAAAGAAAAAACAGAGGTGGGCAATTACAATAAGCACGAAAAGGAAAAGCACCAGGTCATTAAGATAGGCGGCGTATTTGGAGAAGGCGTCCTTCATCGGATTGGAGTCAGAATCAGCGGCACTAGCAGTGGCATCAGTGGTCAAAGTTCTCGGCTTCTTGGTTGCAGTGCCCAGCAGCGCGGTCTCTCCAACTGTTTGACAAAATGTGTAAATGAATTAGTTGAGATTTCAAGAAATAATGCTGTGGAGGTGGCGCAATAAATGGTAAGAATGCTTACAATGGCGGGAGCGTTGAGGTTTAGGAGCCATGAGACAGAGCCTGTGGATGGCCGACGATTTGAACATCTGTCGCTCTGTTGCTCCACAACT
>NW_011630577.1:0-762 GCF_000512975.1 Sesamum indicum
TGTTGATAATTATGGCCCAATGCTTTGCGGCCCCCTAAGACAGAGCCCACAAGTCCCACCCACCTGGCGTGACCCACTACGGCTGTACCCGGCCCATACCCAGAACCCATCACCCGACCCACTAACTTACCTACTTAAGCCTGCTCTAACCCTAAAGGTTAGTCTGTTTTTCCCCCCTTTTTTCTACTGCGCCGCTGCTCTCGGTTCTTCTCTCCCCCTTCTATATTCTCCCATGGATTTGGTACGATTCTCCTTCTCCTCTCTTCACCAGAGAAGGAGGTGGCTTTCCTAAGCCAATCTAATGGCTTATGGAAAGCCACCGAGCTTTCCTTCTCTGTTTTTCTTACCAGCCCTTATAAATGGGGATCTCTCTCCCTCTCGGCCACAACACAAAAATACACAACCCACACACCACCATAACCTCGAGTTCTTAGTGAACTTGCTGTCAGTCTCAGTGACTCGTTGATCCGCCTCCGTGACTTGTTGTTTTTCGGTGATTCTCGGTGAGAGCCGTCAAGGTGGAGTAGCCGTGGGTGTGACTGTGGGTGCGAAGTCTTCTGTGACCAAGCTTGGTGCTGGTTCTCTCGGATCTGGTTCATTCTGAGCCATCTACTTCATCTTAATATAACTTGTTTATATTGTCTGTTCTTTATTTTGGTCTGTAATATTGGAGGAGTTCCGTACTCCGTTATCTTTATAACTGTAATAGTTTGCTAGGCCATTTGTTTAAAAAGTTACCACTGAGGGGTTATACACCCTACA
>NW_011630578.1:0-762 GCF_000512975.1 Sesamum indicum
AAATAACCCTGCCAATATGGCGGGATAGCAGGGAGATAAAAGGGAAAAATCTGAAGGGAAAGGTAAGTTTTTTATTTGGTTTTTAACGTTGAATGCTATCCTAAAAAAAAGGTGTAATCACTTTGAGATGGGAACTGACTTGAGCGTCGGAGCATCTTCGCCGGGAGACATCCCAATGTTCGTTTCTTGTTTGCAGAGTATTGTTGAGTACGTAGGCAAGGCTGCTAACTAGCTTGGGAAGAAGCTGGGTTTTCGAGTCGGATCACATACATATCACACTTTGTGTTTGATTGGAATTTTATTGATGTGTTTTTCAGGTTATATATCTTGAGGAATAAGCAGAAAATATATTTCTAATTAACTTTTTAAAATGAAAAATCTATCATCTATTATTATAACAAAATGCCTTTATTATTTTTTATTATTATTTATATTAATTTATTTATTTTATTATCTTTTTTATTTATAACTAAATTTTAATTACCAAAAGGTATTTAAATAATTTGTATTAATTTATATTTAAATTATTTTATTAATTTTTTTAATAATTATGATGAATTATATGATCTCGTATATTTTTTTTAATAATTTGTATTAATTTATATTTAAATTATTTTGTTAATTTTTTTATCGAATCTTTATATTAAATTACATATTTAATGGATATTAATAGTTACGAGGTAATAAATTAAATTAAAATTTATCCATTTTTAGAACTAAAAGATTTAATTTTTTATTTTTATTTATAACTAATTTTTTTGT
>NW_011630579.1:0-761 GCF_000512975.1 Sesamum indicum
CAACGACTCGGCTCACTAAGACTCTCGGCCCACTCGGATGGCCCTCACCCGACCCATAACCCGAGCCCATGGACCCGACCCAGGTAAACACACTTACTCACCCTAAAGTCAACTATCTCTCTCTTCTCACCCACTTGCGCCGCTGCGGATGAATCTCCTCCCTCTCCCTCTTCTTGTTGCCTTCTATGGCCGATCTTTGTTACCATTTCCACCACCGTTAATGGTGGTGGCTTTCCTTAGCCAAACTCATGGCTAAAGGAAAGCCACCCCAAAACCCGCGTGTACCAACGGCTCCATTTCTCCTTATAAATAGGGGCCGTGTATTCTCGGGTGACGGGTGTGAGATAGCCGAGCACTTCACTGTGAAATACTCCTACCCTTCCCGATTCTGTGTGAACGGCTGTTTGGTGAGGTTTCTTGGTCCGATTCTAAGTGAACGGTTGTGAGGTGTGTGACCCGTTAGTATTTCTGTGGGAACGGCCGTGGGGTGGGTTGTCTGTGTGAACCACCCGTGGTGTGAGGTGCAACCAGGGCCGAGTGTCTGTGAGTCCGGAGTTTCGGTGACCCGTGACTGTTGCTTCTGCTGAATCTGAATGTTCCTGAGCCGCCATCAATATCACGGGTTTTATTATTCACTTATCTCTATTATTTACTTCGTGTACTGTTCTTTACCTTTGTAATCTCAGTTTGTAATTTTAAGGAGTTTCGTACTCCACATCAAGTGTAATAGTTGGTTAGGGCTTGTTGATTAAGTGATACCA
>NW_011630580.1:0-761 GCF_000512975.1 Sesamum indicum
CTGTAGGGATAACCCTCCAGTGGTATTGCTTTAACACAGAACCTATTCAACTATTACACTTGAAAATGGAGTACGAAACCCCTTAAAGATTACAGACCAAATATAACCAAATATTACAGAATATGAACAAATACAGCAGAATAAACGAAATAGAAAACCTGTTTGAATTTGGCTCAGGAGATAGAGCCAGATCCAATAATCCGAGGGACACGGTCACAAAATACCGGACCCAACCAAAACCCGCACAATATCACGGTTGCTCCAACACCGGCAGTACCCGACACCTCAACTCAGACCACACAGATCGTCACTCACAAAGAACCGACCACTACAAACCCTCTACTCAAGTTCGGGAGCACTCAGCAGTATTTCGGTGGATGAGAAGTAGTAGAGAACAGATTTATCTCGCACAAAGCAGTACCCTCGCAGAAGCGGATAAGCTTCTTATTTAAAGGACTCAAGAAACGGCCGGAGAGCCGTACCGTTAGGCGGTTTCCAGAAGAGCCATCGGTTGGCTCTTGGTAACCGCCGGTGAACGGTTACAACAGCCATAGTCGGGTGTGAGTGGGAGAGAAGAGAGGGAGCGGCGGAAAAGAGGGGGAAGAGAGAATGCTGATTAGGGTTAGAGTAGAGGGTACCATATATATCAAGTGAGTCGGGTCGGGTTCTGGGCGGTGGGTCGGGTACCGGGTAAAGGGCCTCCGAAGTGATAGTTGGGCCAGAGTTTGTGGGCTTCGTATTTGGGCCATATAATATTAACA
>NW_011630581.1:0-761 GCF_000512975.1 Sesamum indicum
GCAGTGAGTACAAATATGATCTGCACTTTCATAATTGCTCAGGCATTCCTCTCCATGCTGTGCCATATGAGAGCCTACATTTTCTTCTTCTTTTCTGCTTGGATTCTGGTAATGGGACTCTTTGTGGTGTTCTTCTTGCCGGAGACCAAAGGAGTACCCATCGAATTGGTTGAGGAAAGGGTCTGGAAGCAGCATCCAGTCTGGAAGAAGTTCTTCAAGGATGATGCAAAGGAGACCACCGACTGATCTACCAATACAACATATTATTATTGTGGATTTCCAATTAGTTTTGTTTTTACTCTTTCTATCATGTATTTAAACATTATTATCAATTTATCATAAATTCTTTTTCCAATTTCTTTTCTTTGGCACTTCTTGTTATTTCTTTAGTCATCATGGGAGTTGTCGTACAGATATTAGTACAGGTGACACATTTATATTTGTGTGTATAATTAATTTAAAATTTTTAAAAAATAATTATTGTTTAAAATATATTAATTACATAAATAAAATATTAAAATTATAAAAAAAAAATGAGAGAAGAAAAAGGATGGTGGAAGTTGAGGAGATAGAACAGAAATAAAAAAATATTCGATTAAAAAAAAAAATTGATAGACCATAAAAATTAAAGACACCAAAAATGATGCATTCCAATTATTAAAAAGTATAGATATAAATGTATAGAAGAGTTGTTTTTATTTTTCTTTAAATTGCTGATAAAAAATAAAAAAGAATTTTATTGGTGTAGTAAAGATGTGTGC
>NW_011630582.1:0-760 GCF_000512975.1 Sesamum indicum
ATTATCTATGATATTATTATTTTTTTATATTTTTAAGCATTTATATTTTATGTGTATATATATTTTAATTAATGATATATTTTAAAATGTGAAAAATATTTATACACACTCAAAGATGCCATGCCACGAAAACTAGTATATAAATAAATTAAATTTTGTTTTTATACAATTTGACATTTCTTTCCATGTAATCTGTTATGTGGCAGAGGAGAAATAAAAAAAATGTCCAATCAGTAAAAAATATAAAAAATATTTTATTTTTTCCACATTTTTGCTTATATGGCAGGGGTTTTTCCATTTAAACGCTTAGGTGGCAGTTGATATTTTAGAAATAAAAAATCTAATCAGCAAAAGTCCCAAAAAAAAAGTCCTAATTTTTGTCTATGCAAGCAAATTTTGGCCATTTTTAAAAATTCGATGGTTGAAGTCCTACAATTGCAAAAACAAAAAAAAATTTAACTCTGGTGTATTTTTGCCACCCCTATATTTAGGGTCCTTATTTTGCCACCACCCCTAATATATGGACAGTAAATACAATTAAGCGTAACCTTATTATAATGGATATTATGCAGACATGAAATATATATATATATACATACATATATATATGTACCCCTAATTAACCGCAGTTGAATGATATTTATGTAGCAGCATGGACAGGATCCTGGAGAAGTATGAAAGATACTCATTTGCAGAAAGACAACTAGTTGCAAATGAGCCTCAGTCCCCTGTAAGTTCGTTTGCTCAATTAATTTATTGC
>NW_011630583.1:0-760 GCF_000512975.1 Sesamum indicum
AAAAAAAAAAAAATTCTACCTTTGGCAGGATCCGTGGCATTATCTCAACCCTCTTAGTGTCACATTTCCACGTGGAAACAAACTTGCTCTAATAAAACGTTCAAAACAACTAAATTTTGAACATTCTCAAAATTCGACGAAACATGACCCAAACGTTGGCCTTGACCCAAGAATTTGCTTGGTAAATTTGCTGAGCGGAATAATAACTACAAGTTTATAATAGGGAAACAATCTTGCTCTAATAAAAACCGTGCAAAACATCTAAATTTTGAACATTCTCAGAATTTGAGAATACTTGACCTAATCATTGGACTAGACCCATAAATTGTATGGTAAATTCGCTGAGCGTAATAATAACTACAAGTTTGTATAGAAGAGAAACAAACTTCCTCTAATAAAACCGTGCAAAACAACTAAATTTTGAACATTCTTAGAATTCAACGAAACATGACCTAAATGTTGTTGGACTTGACGTAAGAATTTGTGTGGTAAATTTGTTCAGCGTAATAATAACTATAAGTTTGTATAAACGAAAAACAGACTTACTCTAATAAAACGTGAAAAACAACTAAATTTTTAAAGTTCCCAGAATTCGACGAAACTCGACCCAAACGTTGGTTTTGACCCAAGAATTTGCTTGGTAAATTTGCTGAGTGTAATAATAACTACAAGTTTGTATAATAGGAAAGCAAACTTGCTCTAATAAAATCGTGCAAAACAGCTAAATTTTGAACATTCTCAAAATTCGACGAAACTTGAC
>NW_011630584.1:0-759 GCF_000512975.1 Sesamum indicum
AGAGATGAAAGAAAGCAAAGGATTCGAGGAGTCATCCCATGATCTAACCGGGATAGAAAGAGAAATAAACGGAAAAAGGAGAGACCAGAACAGATGCGCCAGCTGTCGAGATTCTCCAATTACTTGACGTTGCGAAAGACATAATCTGAGGTCAAGCAGGAGCGGCCACTGAACCCGTTCTAGCGTCGTGGGATGAACCAGAAAGAGGATCAGAACATGAAAGTAGGGATTGGCCCCCTGGGATTCCTGAGGTTGACCCGCCTTCGAAGAATCGGGCAAGAAAGATTCAATAAAGATATGTACATATATCTCCACAATACAAAGGTCCGAAATTGTGTCCGTCTAAGCTAAGTAGCCGACTCTTGGAGGTCTAGTCAAGCCTGATAGAATACCTAAGCCTAATTAGACCGACAAGGAGAAAGAGGGGCTTACTTGGTGGCAGGTTGCCTTCTTCTATCCTCACCTTGCTTCCTTTAGGCCTGGGATTACTATCTCCTTGTGAACAGGGTTTCTGGTAGAATGAGTCCGTCAAGGCTGGGCAGGGACTAAGAACCTTACGATAGCACGCTTTCTTTATAGATCATATATCCCCTTGGAGTAAGAACCGATAGCAAAAGAGATTCTAGCGTAGGTAGACTCAGTCCTTATTTATTCTAGATCTAAACCCAGGGAAGCTAGGGTTTGCCCGTTCTCATACAGCGCTCTTTTAGGGTAGGTTTACTCCTAGCATGAGGGAATTAGCTTAATAGAAACTGACTT
>NW_011630585.1:0-759 GCF_000512975.1 Sesamum indicum
TTGAACGTTCTCAGAATTCGACAAAACTTGACCTAAACGTTGGTCTAGACCCAAGAATTTGTGTGGTAAATATGCTAAGCGTAATAATAACTACAAGTATGTATAAAAGAGAAACAAACTTGCTCTAATAAAATCGTGCAAAACAGCTAAATTTTGAACTTTCTCAGAATTCGACGAAACTCAATCAAAACGTTGTTCTAGACCCAAGAATTTGTGTGATAAATTTGCTAAGCGTAATAATAACTACAAGTATGTATAAAAGGTAAACAAACTTACTCTAATAAAATCGTGCAAAACACCTAAATTTTGAACGTTCTCAGAATTCGACGAAACTTGACCCAAACGTTGGTCTAGACGCAAGAATTTGGTGATAAATTTGCTAAGCGTAATAATAACTACAAGTTTGTAGTAAAGGGAAACAAACTTGCTCCAATAAAACCGTGCAAAACAGCTAAATTTTTAACCTTCTCAGAATTCGATGAAACTTGACCAGAACGTTGGTCTAGACGCAAGAATTTGTTGGTAACTTTGCTAAGCGGATAATAACTACAAATTTGTATAAAAGGGAAAGAAACTTTCTCTAATAAAACCTTGCAAAATATCTAAATTTTGAACGATTTCAGAATGCGACGAAACTTGACCTAAACGTTGGTCTAGACCGAAGAATTTGTATGGTAAATTTGCTAAGCGTAATAATAACAACAAGTTTGTATAAAAGAGAAACAGACTTGCTCCAATAAAACCATGAGAAACAGTTAA
>NW_011630586.1:0-758 GCF_000512975.1 Sesamum indicum
ATCATTTCATATATATCATATACTCTAGTATGATGGGCCTTTCTCGATGCTTTTGGGTGAAAAAACCAACCCTTCCCTATCGACAAAGAACTCCGGAATGAATGCCTTTGATGTGACTAGCAGGGCGGGTGGAATGGAAATCGAGTGAGGAATAGTCGAACTTTTACGTTCGCACAGTCTTAGTTCAAACCAGGGAGAACTTGAATCTAGCTCTAGTTCTAGATCCTCCGAATCCAGTGATAGAATTCGCTGTCTTCGTTTAGCAGCGAACTCAAGGATGGCCTTGATGTATGAGCCAAAAGGAGGTTGAATAGAAAGGCCGAGATCCCATCCAAGTTTGCCGACCTTGCCGGCAGTCTTCTTTTATTTTTGGTTTTCGATTTGATTTCACAAAGAACAAGCACCATCCAACTGATTGACCAACTAGGTTAGGAGTTGAACCAGTAGCAGGAGTTGAGCTCGGGGTTACCAACAGGGAATCAACCGAAACTTCAAGATCAGCCGCGGTGGATTCCTCCCTCCCCGAGGGTCAGTCACTCTTGATTTCTCAAGAAAAAAGCATCCCGGAGGTAGCTATCGGCGCTGATCGCGTCCATCTTATCTTCTACAGGGTCGAGATAGATAGCAAGTAAGACAGCCATCTGTCTAAGGGAAGGGTCCTCCGGAAGCAGATGATTAATCATCTGCTAGATAATGAACTATTGGTTCTAAGCCATCTCTGACGATTAATCAACAATTCGAAGTGCTTTTCTTGTGTA
>NW_011630587.1:0-758 GCF_000512975.1 Sesamum indicum
GTGAAGGATGGAAAGGGAAAGGAGACGGAAGGGGATTGCACCATTGTTGAGTAACCATACCCCAGCTCCCAATCTGGCTGGGTTACGTCAAGGAAGGAGCGACCTAGGACTGTACCTCAAGTCCCGAAAGATAGGATAAGTAAATGGAAAACTGGTATGCGGCACTTATCAATTCTTTCAGGCGACTCTGCAGCCGCACGCATCACATAGGAAGTTCTCCTACGCGATATCACCAGGAAATCCACTTCGGGGATTCGAGGGGTTCAAGTGCATAATAGTAAACGAATGCCAACTCAAGGAAGAGGGCTACCCGAGGCGGAGCAGGGGAAGAAGGGGGGAAAGCACAAGCGAAAGTAAGAAAAGGGATGCGTCCTCAAACCCTATAGAAAGAGTGAAGACAGCACGGCCACATTCTATGTTGATTAGGGGTTCCCATCTCTCAAGTCAGTTTGATTTTATTCTTTCTTTTCCCTAGCCTGAGAGCTAAAGTGAAGCTCAGCATTGGGGAAGAAGGTTCTGGAAGAAGATCCTTTTCTTCCGAGTGAAAAGTGGAAAGTTCGATCCACGCACTCTTTCATTAGACGAGGAAAGCGCAAAGACAGATTGGCTCAATGCCTTTACTGCCCGAATCAAGGACTTTCCCATGCACACTTACTCGGTTCTATTCTAAAGCCACAGCTGAATGCCGTACTTGCCTTTCTTTATAAAGTCCCGATAAGTTCGCTAGTTGAATGAATCATTAATCGCACTTGCGCGAC
>NW_011630588.1:0-758 GCF_000512975.1 Sesamum indicum
AGGGGGTTGTTTGTCTTAATATCATGAAGAAAACTGAAGTGCAAAGACTGGAGAGTAGAAACCGCTTTCCTTCTTGGGGAGGGGAAGATAAATACGAGGTAATGCATTTTATGCAAAACCACATGGTTTACCTCAAGGAGAAGTTTTGCAGTTGTGGCATGTTTCAGCTTGTGGGTTATCCTTACTGTCATGTCATTGTTGCTGTAGCACCCCCTACTCGCTACATCTAATTATCACTATTTCATCTTTACTTTAATCAAAACTCATTCTATAAATAATTCTCTTTCAAACCGTAAAATAAATTCTAATTCGTCAATATAATATTATATATCACAAAAGATAATATATACCACCAAAAGTTATATTTACACTCACTACATTTTCTCATGTACATACTCAAGGAAAATCATCCACAACTTTAAACATAAATCCCGATAAAAGACCAGAATATTAATAACCCAACAATCAAAAACTCTGGCTTCAGATGTCATGGCTGACCCACCTAATAAAGACGACGGCACCGCTTAAAGTCCAATGTGGCTAATCAGTGTGACCTATTTCCTGAAAAGTACGTGGCAATGAATGAGCTGCCTACTCAATAAGTATAGCTGATCAGTCTATATATATACACAAACAAAGATTCATGTACATGCAGCACACCGACAACAGTCATTCGTCATAAGCAATATTAGATATAAGCAGTAATACATACTCACAACTGTAAATCAATCCACGACATAATATTCATTTGTTATCAT
>NW_011630589.1:0-757 GCF_000512975.1 Sesamum indicum
TCCTATGTGATCGATACATTCTATTTTCCGTTCAAAATCCTAACACCGAGGGTGTCCATTGCATTTCTAGAAGGATATCACTGTAATTCCAAAGGGTTGGAGAAAAAGTAGTTGAACCATTTTCGAGGGGGCTAAGTATATTTTACCAATTTTATTGCCACTGTTTTGAGCTTCTTTTAGGTTTCTGGGGTCTCAATTATCAGTTCTTTCGTGGTTGAAATATTGGTTTGGATTTGCAGATATTCATGCATCCAGGCGCATGCTGCTGGTTTAACTGCGCATTTTGCAATTTTTTGTTGAGGTGGAAGAATATCCTATGTGAATGCTTCAAATTTTGAAGTGTATAAATTATACACTTATTAACTTTTTAATGCAATCAATTAAAAATAAACAAATAATAAGATTTACTCGATTTGCCTTTTTTTTTTTGTACCCTGGCTCCCAATTATTTTAAGGGTCACCTTTCCTGAGGTTTTGCATAAATACAAATACTTTTTCGTTATTTGACAAATTATAAATACTCATCTGATTTTAATATCCGTCTAATAACGAGTCTATTTTGTTATATTTTCATTCAATTTTTGTGATAAATTAATTAAAATGTCATTTTGAATTATAAAATTCTAAATATATATATATTTTATAATTTTTTAAAATATTTTTATGAATTAATATTTCCTCTAGATTATTTTTTACCCACCCTCATTTTTTTATACATTTTTAATATTTTTTTTCTTTTTAAAATATTGAATAAGGG
>NW_011630590.1:0-757 GCF_000512975.1 Sesamum indicum
ATCTAGCCATAGTGACTCTCTATCCGTTGTGGGAGTGAGTGTTTAGGCGGGGCCTAAGAATGAATGATTTACGCGCTCCTTCGTTCATAGCACGGAGTGAGATGTCTATGTTCCCACCAGAACCTACGTACGTGTCAATCAAGGCCTTTTTTCTTTTTGCCTATGATGCCATGCCTGCTGTTACTTCACTCGGTCAATGGGGATAAACCACTGTATATCGCTTTTTTTGATGCTACTTAGACTTGAATCAACCAACCGGATCTGTTCGATCTCCTGCGGCGAGTGCTGCTTCTTTGACCTGTGCTTCCTACGCCTTTGCCCGTGGGTAAATTGCTCTTGGTTTTGGCACTCTAAGAGAGAGGAGGGGGGATACCGTAAATCCACTCTGCTACAGGCTATTCAGCTAACCTTTTCTAAAAATGTCTTAAGAGAAGAAAGCCTCAAAGCGAGAAAGGAAGTCTCACCTTCTTTCCTCGGAAAGAGAGTCGACAAGCGAGTACGAGTAGAGGTATGAAGTCACTCGACTGATAAGGAGCGAGATCCCCCTTCTTATATAAATAAGAGTTCAGTTCTCTTTGGACTGCTTTCAAAGGATATAAAGGAGAATAGTCCTGCTTCCTTATCTTATTGCACACTTTCAGCAACCCTAAGAGCTACCAGAAGGACAAGCCTATAACAAAGGACATTTTCTTCGGCTACGAAAACATGGACTAAGCTTTGCTTATGACCACGCTTGTTGACCATTACTATACAACCT
>NW_011630591.1:0-757 GCF_000512975.1 Sesamum indicum
ATGGTTCAAAAAGTCATTTAAAATTCTTGTATGACATATTATAGTTTATTAATATATTGTAATTATTAAGTCATTTATAGTTATTGATATATATAAGAATGATGACCGACTTATTACTCTTGTTTATTTTGAAATATTATGTAGTTAACATAAATTTATTCGAATCATATGAACTAATTTTCTTAGAATTAAACAAAACAATTACTTAATACATAAAGACATAGATTTTGATAACAAAATTAGTGTTGTTTAGTAAATTAAAGTATATTAATGACCACAAATACATGTTATAATTCATTAATTGAACTTGGAACATTTTAATGATATGTACACATGATAAGCTACGACCTAGTGTATTTTGCATAATTCAAGCAACTTTTATTTATTTTCTCATTGTTAACTACATCTACCAAAAACTTAGAAAGAAAGGGAAAAATGAAACTTTTGAGACAGAATGACAATACATCAATTGAAATTGGTGACGAAAATGAGGTCTCTACTAAACAAAGTCAGAAGAGAAAAAGAGGATTGCTTTATAAGAAAAAACAAGAACAATTTGAGATTCAATTTTCAAGTGATTGAAGAAGAAACTCTTAATAAGTTGAAACGAAAGTACATGATAAGTTTCATTAAGAGAAGCAAGAGAAAGACATTACCAATGATCAAGATAAAAAAGACTGAGACTAAGCCAAGGAGACTATGACAAGGATAGTTGTGGCCTTGACAATGAGACTAAAGGTCCCTCTAAAATCAAGGC
>NW_011630592.1:0-756 GCF_000512975.1 Sesamum indicum
CTGGGATGTAGTAGCCCAAGCACCTACTGGGAGTAGCCTCGTCTTCGCTCAGTGATGGAATCCTTGAATCCAGTACATTCTGGGTCTCCACAAGGGGTTAGAATTCTCCGCTCTCTTCTGGCTGGATGGGTTTGGGTGCCCTTTCAAGCTTACTTTTCTCAGCTCAAACGGATAATTCAAGAAGAAAAACATCCTAATCCACTCTATATAAGATATTTCTTTCTAGAACTAGATAAGCCAAGTTCGAAAGTGGACTAGTTAGAGAAGTCTGGCATGAAATCAAGAAAGAATCACTTCAAAAATTAGACTAAGCTTCCCCCCTGTTTGCTCTGTCTGCAGCGTGAATAAAGTAAAGACAAGACGCAGAGAAAGCTTCCCTCTCCGATCAGTGCCTTCAACAATTAAAGAGATGCGGCATAAGTGGTCTTGGATCTTAGGCAGTGGACGGGCTTAGAAGGCTTCTCCAAATCAATCCCACGTATGAAGACCACCCATCGCCGGAAGAACGGAATGACTCTTTTCACGAAAGTCTTAGCCTTGCTTGACTAAAGTCATTGCCCTCGCTCTCGAAAGCGGTCCGGATTCGCTCCGCCTTACACGATGTACCAGAAGAGTGCGGCAAGGTTCTTATGCTATCGATGTGAGGAAGAGGAAAAGAAGGATAGAAAGGATCGATGTAATTGAGCTCGACTGATAAGGAGAGGAGCGAAGGAAATGGATGTCCCTATTGTATTTTAGATGGAGTCATCAACAGGG
>NW_011630593.1:0-756 GCF_000512975.1 Sesamum indicum
ATCACAGTAAATAAGCGGAGTTGGGGTAAAATCTCACTTCTTGAAAATTATGCCAAGGCAACCAAGCTTGCTCATTTCCCCAGAATAATTGTTGTATCTTCAAGGTTTATCACTGGAACCCTTCTCTTAATGCTTTTTTTTTATGCATTTCATGGTTAGTAGGACTTGGTTGTGAGGTTCTCTCCGAAATTACAAATAAAAGGAAAAAAAAAACCCTCAGTTCTAAGTTTTACCTGATTTATCCTTGTTTAGTTTGAAAGAAATAAGCAAAATTATATGGTACAAGAATATAGAGGAAACTTTTTTTGCATCTGTTGTTATGAATTGGTGTATAATTTTAGTAGAAATTCTAGTGTGTCAATTTGTTCTCAATGTAGTATGTGTCAATATTTTGATGCCTTTGTTCGAAGAGTATGCATATAAAACAATTATTATTGAGGATGATTATGCGTTCATTTTGATTATATTAATTAAAACATATTGACTTAGAAGATAGGATAGCAAAATACACCCGGATGATTGATAGTACCTGTCTTTATTAAGTTTAATGAGTAATGACAACCAACCAACATGAAAATCATATTTCTGCAATCAGTAACAATTGTTAGAGTGAATAGTTGTGTGTTGGTGATATAGCAGTGGTGTTTGGCTTTTACTCCGTAACACTTGCTAAATTAAGTCATCAGTCATAATATCCAATTCATAACACGAAATATAATGCTGGTAACGACAGTGTTCACATAATGGAAAGTCCTC
>NW_011630594.1:0-756 GCF_000512975.1 Sesamum indicum
TATATATATATATGTATGTTGTGACTTAGCTACAACCGTCATGAGCTGAGACTGATCGGGCCATGTTGTCCATGTCGTATCTTGATTGCCCCATGTTTTATCTGGATTCATTCTTCTATATAAACTACGGGCCGGGCCTTAGGTGAGTTTGGATTCGGACATTGACACTATCATCTCCCACAAGATTGTCACTAGAAAAACAAGTCATCGTATTGTCAACTCTAATTATTCATTAACTTCGACAAATTAACTCCAATTATTAGAATAAAAGTGAAGCTAAAGCATAATAAAATTGCTAGATAAAAATTTCCAGATTCCAAGAAGCTAATAATAAGCAGTTAGTCTCCGCAGGAACATGCATGATCCTACAGTCAAACAATCAAACATAGGTCCGAAAGGCCTAAAAAGATCAAAGAAGCAAAAAGAGAAAGGATCTCTGCAGGCCCATGTCATCATGTAGTACGTAGTTTGGCTTAGCCAATGCCCCACTTTGCTGCCCTTTTCTCCACACGATCTTCTTCAAGACCTGCACTTTCCATCCATTTATAGGAGTTAGAAAACTTAGGTCATATCGCAACATCATGGTGAGAATAGGCACGAAAATGCCTCATTTTGGCTTAAACGTGCAGGACGATTAGGCCTCTATTTCGGATCCGTCGACCACAGCCTGAGACCACGCAAGTTGCACTGCTGTTTTTGCCGGTGTCGTTTGGGATGATTCCGGCGGTGGTGTTAAGAAATTGAGAGGGATAAGTG
>NW_011630595.1:0-755 GCF_000512975.1 Sesamum indicum
CATTCTCCTTCAATTTCTAAGCCTTCATTTCTATTTACACAATCATTTTTCTCGTGCTGGATGTCACCCTAGCCCGCAATATTTTATGCTCATTACGGGTATTGTGTGTCTTTGTCCTCTATTTATGTCCTTTGAAATATTTTTGTGTGTTTACATAGACGTATATTCTCATTTTTGTTTACCTAATATGAAAGAGTATTTATTGAAATGAAGAGCAATAACCTTATATTGTTTTTCTTTTGAACCAGTGCTATTATTGGAGCAAAAAGGTTGCAGCATTTTCTAGTGTATTTTATTTATGTAATTGTATTGGGGCAATAATTTTGTGATTAATATTATCTAGTTTCTGGTTAAACCTCTCTGAAAATAATGATCTGGTGTAGCAGGTTTCTATTGAGATTATAATGTTCAGGAATATATTTTTATATGTTTTAATCAGCTATTGCATTTCTATTTCAATTTTAACGACCACAAACTTGAGATGTTTTGCTGAATGATGCCCCCTCCTTGTTCCAACTTTTCTATTATCTTGTCTATGCATCTTTTTATGTGTGTGTGTGTGTGCATGTGGGGTGTGTGTGTGTGTGAGAGAGAGAGAGAGAGAGAGAGAGAGTGAGAGAGTGTGTGTGTGTGAGTGAGAGAGAGAGTGAGAGAGTGTGTGTGTGTTTGTGAGTGTGTGTGTGAGAGAGAGAGAAAGTGTGTGTGTGTGTGTGCGGGGTGTGTGTGTGTGCATGCATGTCGGGTGTGTGTTTGTG
>NW_011630596.1:0-755 GCF_000512975.1 Sesamum indicum
ACGCACACACACACACACAAACACCCCCACAGCCCTTACGCACACACACTCCCACACGCACACATGCACACACACACACACACACACACACACCCCACACGCACACACATACACGCACACCCCATACACACACACACACCCACACACCCCACACGCACACACACAACCCTCACGCACACATACACCCACACACCCCTCACGCACACCCCACACACGCACACACACACAAATACATGGGATGGTTAATAGAAAGCAATTAACACTGGGTTAACTTTGCATCACTAAGGCATTTCAGCAAAAGCCCAAGCGCAAGAAATATAAATCACACAAGAAGTTAGCATAAAAACTTGTAATGGATTTTGATTACTTAATGAAATTTACTTCTCTTCCAAAAAGTTAAATCTAGTGTCTCCTTTCAATAAAAGAATCATTCACTTTCTAAAGAAGAGCCACAAGAACACTTGTGCCAGTTATCGAGCAACACCACATATTCAACAACTTATAAGCCTAATATCCTGGTTTTTGCAATGACAAAACCACATTATTAGGAAACCGTTACCACTCAAATATATATGAAACTGCCCATAAGTATCGGAAGGCAGAAAAATAACAGAAACTTGGGGAGGTGAATGATTAGTTCTTTACCTGATAAACAGTAAGCCACACACACATCCCCACCCCCGCGCGCGCGCGCGCACACACACACACACACACAACACACACCCCACACGCACACACACAGACACACACCCCAC
>NW_011630597.1:0-752 GCF_000512975.1 Sesamum indicum
GACAAAATCTGCTCATTTCTTGCCGGTACGAATAACTGATTCTCTGGATAAGTTAGCTGGATTATACATTTATGAAATAGTGAGATTGCATGGAGTGCCTTTATCGATTGTGTCAGACAGAGAACCCCGATTTACCTCACGCTTTTGGGAAGGTTTACAAAGGGCATTGTGCACAAAGTTACATTTCAGTACCGCATTTCATCCTCAAACAGATGGCAGTCAGAAAGAACAATCCAACTAGAAGATATGATGAGAGCTTGTACAATGGAGTTTAAGGGAAACTGGGATGATCATCTACCTCTAATGGAGTTTGCATATAATAACAGTTTTCACTCTAGCATTGGTATGGCTACATATGAAGCTTTATATGGAAGATGGTGTTGCAGTCCGATTTGTTGGGATATAGAAGGATTAAGATAACTAGAAGGTCCTGAATTGGTGCAAAAAACAGTGGAAAAGGTACAGGTAGTTAAGAAGTGTTTGAAAGCAGCACAAGATCGACAAAAAAGTTATGTTGATCAACACCGAAGGGAGATGGAGTATGAAGTAGGTGATTAGGTTTTCCTGAAAATATCTCCTTGGAGGGGAATTCTGAGGTTTGGCAAGCAAAGGAAGCTGAGTCCGAGATACATTGGGCCGTATGAAATTATTGAAAGAATCGGACCACTAGCATATCGACTGGCATTACCAGCAGAGTTGTCACAAATACATGATATTTTCCATGTTTCGATGCTGCGACGATATCGGTCTGA
>NW_011630598.1:0-751 GCF_000512975.1 Sesamum indicum
AAAAAAAAAAAGGTGAACAATCATTACTTACACTAAATATTTTCTGACTCCTGCTATAAATTTTTTGACCTATGTTTGCAGGTATTATACCATCAATATATTCAAATAATATAATTATAATTTATACAAAAAAATGAATATTTTTTCATTGTTCAAGAGAAAACAAAAGATAATTCATATGATGTCATTAATATGTATAAAATTTTGCTAATGCCACTAAAAGATGTATAAAACTTTCAATTTGTATTTTTTCTTTTGTAATTTATTATATTTTTAGTTAATCGTCAATTTCTTTCTTAGATGACTTTTTAAACTATACCAAAACCATATACTAAGTTAATTTGTCATATTTAATTAAAATAAGCATACAATTAAGTAATTTTTTCATAACTAATGTGAGAAATAGAAAGTAAAATTACTTGAAATATGCAAAATATACGAAATCATAACTCATGTGTATTTATCATTTTTTAATTTTCAAAAAATAAAGCATTGTTCATATTATACAAAAATGTACACTTTAAAATCAGATTAAAATTACAAATTACAAAATCTTTTAAATTGGACATTTTGTTGACTAGAGATGTTTTAAAAAAATATTTTTGCCACCTAAGCATTAATTTGACAAAAAAATTATATATACGATCCTAGCCGGATCTCCGTTAGCACCAAAGCGTTAGGGGAGGCGGCATAGCTGAGATAAGTTGCTTCTCCCCCTAGAGTGTAGCGGGAGAAGGAAGGAGTGATCCTC
>NW_011630599.1:0-751 GCF_000512975.1 Sesamum indicum
CCCTAGCCGCAAGAGGGAGCCCTTTGCAGTTGTGTGCTATCATCTTGCCAATATCCTCCAATTCTTGAAATTCCGGAGGACAGCCTTCTTGTCCAAATACCTCTTGACAAAGTAGATGCCAACTCTTATCCTTGTCCAGCAAACGAATCCGATGAGGAGGGCTAAAGGAGTCAGTTGCATAAACGGCCACACCCTGCAGCCTAGTCGTCAACATGATCCGACTCCCATTACCATCATCCGGAAACATCCTTTTCATATCATCCCAAACTTGTGTACTCCACATATCATCCAATACGATTATATACCTCCTACCCTTCAAAAATTTCCACAAAGTCTGCGTCAAATCTTGAACACTCTTTTCCTTTGGTCTGTTAATGACAACTCCAAAATTTGCTAAAAGTCCTCGGATTACATCGTCCACGAGATATGTTTGGGATATTGTTACCCAAGCACAAAGATCAAAGTGATCTTTGACAAGTGAATCATCATAAAGGTTTCTAGCGAGAGTCGTCTTACCCACGCCCCCCATGCCAGTAATGGGAATGACTTGGAGCTTAGATTCCCATCCGGTAAGTCTATGCTTCAGTTCCATCACATCTTCGTCGAAGCCCACCATCACATTCTTGCCAACACGAGCATCTCTTGAAGAGCCAAGAACAGGCAAATGCTGCCTCGGCAGCAAATCCTTCAAGCCGCACCTATCATTCAACAGCTCTTCCACGAGGGAATCAATCTCCACCAGTACTTCATC
>NW_011630600.1:0-751 GCF_000512975.1 Sesamum indicum
TGCAGTTGCAGATGGGCAGAGCTCCTTTTCATTGATGAATTGGTTACATAACCTGAGGACCCCCTTTTTTTAGTTAGAAAAGTGCGTCTCGGCGAGCAGGATATGACCTCTCTGGGAACCCATTAACAAGAGTAGCGGCGTCCGTTGGTACCAACCCGAAAAGTGAATGTGACTAAGGAAAAAGCTCGGCCGTAAGACCGTCACATGGGGTGCCCTTAGGGGGCCTGTAAAGTCGCAAAATGGAGCATTTTTGCCCTCTAGATCAAGCCCTTTGCATTTGACTCTCCTTAGTGGTTCTGTTTTTATAGTTACGTAAGGATACTTTCTGCGGTCGACAGAAAGAAGAGACCCGGCCGTCGGTGGATGGACGTAAGACCCTGCCTCCAAGATACTATTTTATATATCAAAATCGCGCGATAAAAGATCTTCATGTGTGATTGCCTATGCGGCGGCCTAAACAGATGTTTTTGCTTATGGAGATCGATCTCCTAGAGGTTCCAGAGAGGTTGGCTTTGAATTAATAAATCAATCTTACTACCCGGCTAACTTCCCAGGATTGAGTCAATATAGATAAAGAGCACGAGATGCCTTAGTGGGACCCCCATCAACATGACCACCAGTCTCGCGACAAGATAGGAAGACAAATGCCATAAGAAGAAAGAGATTCAACCCCTTTTGCAGTATCTAAAAGATTGGAGCTGATACATCAACTCTTGGAATTTCCGTACGGTAGAGATCGGCAGGAGCAGCG
>NW_011630601.1:0-751 GCF_000512975.1 Sesamum indicum
AAATTACTTTTAATAAAGTAGACTTAGAGGATAACCAAGAAGGGGAGGGATTAGACAACAACAACCAAGAACAAAATGCAGAAAACCTTGAAAACATAGGTGACACAAACCCATTAATCAACCCCCTAGATAACTACCAACTTGCTAGGGATAGGGATAGAAGACAAACCAGGATACCTTCAAAACTTAGGGATTTTCACACAAGCCTAAATACCGAACTAGGAGAACCATCTAGTGTAGAAGAGGCTCTTAAAAGTGACAAATGGCTTAGTGCCATGAAAGAAGAAATGAAATCACTAAAAGACAATAAAACATGGATCCTAGTTCCTAAACCCAAAAATGTGTCCGTTGTCGATTGTAAATGGTTGTTTAAAATAAAACAAGAAAATCCCTTAAAATATAAAGCTAGACTTGTTGCTAAGGGCTTCACACAAAAAGAAGGCATAGATTACAATGAAATCTTTTCACCTGTTGTTAAGTACACTACTGTTAGAATTATACTTGCTCTCACTGCCTATTATGATTGGGAACTTAAACAAATGGACGTTAAAACTGCGTTCTTGCATGGTGACTTGGATGAAAATATTTACATGAATCAACCCTTCGGTTTTTCTGACCTTTCCAAACCGGATCATGTTTGTTTGCTGAAAAAATCTTTATATGGCTTGAAACAATCACCTCGTCAATGGAATAAAAAATTTGATGAATTTATGCTGTCTTTAAATTTCTCTAGGAGCAATTATGATCACTG
>NW_011630602.1:0-750 GCF_000512975.1 Sesamum indicum
AAAATACTAAAATATATAAAAAATAATAAAATTGTTCACGGCATGAGGAGCATTTTTGTCCAATCGAGAGGTATAATTTATTAGTTTAAGCTGTAAATGTTATATGATGAATAATTTGGGGGAACAAAGTGTATTTTACCCCATAATTATTAGTACCTCCTTATTGTTTGAAAAACTACAAATACCCCCTAATATTTGATGAAGTTATGATATTGTTAACTTTGCTCTTAATGTAATCTTTTTATTTTTTTAGAAAACTTAAAAATTTATAAAAAAATCAAACTGGGTGGATGAAAATTTTTAAAAAAATTATAAATCATCCACTTAGTCCATAAAAAATTAAAAAATAAATAAAATTATTATTCTTAATCTAGAAGAGTATTTCCATCAGTTCAATACAAAAAATAGATGAAAACCCAACGAATTGGGCTAATTCTTAGATAAACGTTAAAATCAGGGGGATATTAATAATTTTTCAAAGGACGAAAAAGTATTTATAATTATGCCAAATTTGAGGGATGGTTGTAATTTACCCTAAGAAAAGACTAAAAACGAGAGCTTAGAACTGCGAGTATTTGTGATCTCATTTCATCTCATTCTATTTCAATTTGGAAAAATGAGATGAAATAAGTTTTTTTTTAAATGAGAATTTTTTTTCTTTAATTTAGAAGATAAAGTATAATGATAATAGCTCATGTAACATGTAAAAGATGTTGGATAAGAAAAAAATATCGTAATTGTAGTTAATGT
>NW_011630603.1:0-750 GCF_000512975.1 Sesamum indicum
GAAACTTGACCCAAACATAGATCTAGAGCCAAGCATTTGTGTTATGCATTTGCTAAGCGTAATAATAACTAGAAGTAAATATAACAGGGAAACAAGCTTGCTTTAATAAAACCGTGCAACACAGCTAAATTTTGAACGTTATCAGAATTCGACGAAAGGTGACCCAAACATTGGTCTAGACCCAAATATTTGTGTTGGAAATTCACAAAGCGTATAATAACTTCAAGTTAGTATAAAAGGGAAACAAACTTGTTTCAATAAAACCGTGCAAATCAGATAAATTTTGAACGTTCTCAGAATTCGACGAAACTTGACCCAAACATTGGTCTAGACCCAAGCATTTATGCTGTAGATTTGTTAAGCGTAATAATAACTAGAAGTTAGTATAAAAGGGAAATAAACTTGTTTTAATAAAACCGTGGAAAACAGCTAAATTTTCTGCGTTCTCAGAATTTGACGAAACTTGAGCCAAACATTGGTCTAGACCAAAGAATTTGTGTGTTAAATTTCCTAAGCGATATAATAACTACAACTTACTATAAAAGAGAAACAAACTTGCTTTAATAAAACCGTGCAAAACAGTTAAATTTTGAATGTTCTCAAAATTCGACGAAACTTGACCCAAACGTTGGTCTAGACCCAAGTATGTGTAGTAAATTTGTTAACCGTAATAATAACAACAAGTTAGTATAAAAGGGAAACAAACTTGCTTTAATAAAACCGTGCAGAACAGCTAAATTTTGAACGTTC
>NW_011630604.1:0-750 GCF_000512975.1 Sesamum indicum
GAGAGAGAGAGGATAAGGGCAAGTTGTGGAGGGTAGGTGTGGAACATCTTCAAGTGCTTTCTAATTACCTATTCTCATTTCTACACCTTTCTTTTTCACAAATCTTCAAACACGAATCTTTTGCAAATACTCAAATTCATATCATGATCGCTACAAATTTTCAAAAATTCTCTTAATTTTAAAATACCCTTTTTCATCGTCACCAGAAAAAATATGATTTTCACTATGTTAATTAATATAGTCTAAAGTGAAAATTTATAATGGATACTAATTAACCACGAATGTTAGTTGTGGTTATCGTAAGCGAGACTAAAATATTTTTCACGATTAAAATTTATAGCAAATACTTTTGCCATAGATTAAACCATAAGAATATTGGTCCATAGTCATAGTTTTTATTGATTTTGTCATAGATTAAACCATAACAAATCAACCACGACTTCACAACGACCATTGGGCGTTGGTTCTATAAGTGTAACCAAAACGTTAGCCATCTCTAAAACAATGACAAATGTTTTGGCTATAACTATTGATTAATCATCGTAAAAATTTAAATTTTTATTTTAGTTTTACTTAATCATGGTTAATAATATTAATTTATCATAAATTTTAAATAGTGGTCATTTATAATATAGCAAAAATTGATTTATTTATTTTAGTGAGAATAATACTCTTAATGTAATTAATTTAGTATGATAATAGATTAAATTAAGTTTGGTACAACTTTTGTACCCTTTTAAGCTAGATACT
>NW_011630605.1:0-750 GCF_000512975.1 Sesamum indicum
TCTATTACATCAAAATGCAATTATTCACTATATATTAGAACTATTAGTCAATATCTCATAAATTTAATACGTTTTGATAATTTTTTTATAAATAAATATTTAATATAATTTATATGAATTTGTTGATGTTAGTCAAAAACTAAGTAGTGGTATGGAACTTTGGTTACTTCTCATTAAATGATTATACCAAATGATTTTTCATGGCTTTTAATTTTCTTTCATCGTATTGATTCTTTTTGGTCTTTTTGTGAAAATTTTCTTCCTAGTTCTTATTTAGATTTTTTAATAATATATTTCAAATGGTACAATAGTTCATATTTTTTTCAAATTCAAATATTCTTATAAAAAATTAAATGGGCTCGAGCTCCAGCTCGGCTCGTGTGAATTGAGCTCAAGGTCCAACCAATTTTTTTCTGGTCGCCGAGGTCGGTTCAATTGCAGCCCTAGTGCTTGGTAGTGTCGAAAAACTATATAAAAAAGAAACTCATATTATTTTACTACAAATTTCTTACTTTTAACTCATATTAGATAAAATAAAGATTATTATGTAAAAAAGAGTTAAAGATGTATTTTTCAATTCTCGAACTTCTTGATGCCTCATGTCGATGGTAGTTCTAAACAAATAAACTTAACGAGCTCGTATGTTTTACAATTAGAAACATATGCAGACAATTCCTCCAAATTTATGTATTTTCTTTGTTGTTATTTTAATATTCTTACCTTATGAAAATTAAGATATTTCTCAATTTT
>NW_011630606.1:0-749 GCF_000512975.1 Sesamum indicum
AAGCCACGAACTAGCCTCTTCTCCTTCGGACCCTCATTAAAAGCTACTTTACCCTTACTAGCTACAGCTTCGTAGAAGACTGACTACAAGTTTCCATCGATCGGCCTCTCATTTCCATTAGGGCGGATGCATTCCCATTGTAACGGCGGCAGAGGCTGCCTACGGTCGAGTAGAGGTAAGGAAGCACCTTCTATAAGATAATTGGCTAGGTTCTCTCTATAGTTGAGTCTTGTACTACTCGTCAACTGGTAAGGCTAATGAGTGGGCCTTTAATACTTTAATACTTTGAAGAGAACCCACTAGTTGCAGCCTACAATTCACCGAATAAAGGGAGTCTCACAAGGCGGGGTAGATCAAGGTATTGAAGGTTTCTAGAGTAGATTTCATTGCACACTAAATCCACTGAAAGTGTTGTAGTGAGAAAGAAGGCATTTCAGGGAAGAAGACGAGCAATGAAACTTTCCTCCCAGGGCAGTGGGGAGAGAGGAGATTCGATGAACACTAAGAGGGTAGCAGTAGTGAGCACAGAAGAACCCCTCTGGATCGGGTTTTTCCGGAGATGAACTCCAGGACCACGAAAGGTGACTTTCCGGTGCACTTGAGTGCTTACTGAAGAAGAGCCTTTCTTGACCCATCACCATCAGTCGAAGTGGATCCGTACTTAAGCCTATTTTTTAGCGCACAATCTCTGTAAGAAAAGAGTAGCACGTTTGGGATCTAGTTCCTGCCTTGCCTTCTAGCTCTCCAAG
>NW_011630607.1:0-749 GCF_000512975.1 Sesamum indicum
ATCCAAGTTTGTACAATTCCTGATAGGAATATTAGATATACTGGTACAAAAATATTTTTTAGGACAAAGATAACTGAAGGATCTTCTATGCAAAGTCATGCGATCAAGATGCTATCCCTCGTGCAGAAGACCTCAAGGCTGGGCTTGATAATGAGATGTACATCGATGTGATCCTCCAATCACTCCTCCCTCCTATGATCCGTTTATCATAAACTACAATATGAATTGACTTAAAAAGTCTATTCATGAGTTAATTAATATATTGGTCTAATACGAGGCAATGACATACAATTCTGCACCTATGCTACTAATAGGAGAGGCTTCAACCTCCAAGGCGAAAAGGCAAGAGGGCCGAGCGCTAGAAGAGGAAGAAGGAAAAGGAAAAGCTGTAATAACCACTACTAGCGCTCCAAGCTCCCCTGTTGCTCCGGTGGGAAAGAGCAAAGGGAAAGGGAAGAACGGTGGTTCACAGCGGTCGAGGGCAAATGATGTTTGTATTCATTGCTGTGAAAAGGGGCATTCCAAGAGGGAGTACCCACAACTTCTCTCCAACCCAGGTACGTTTGTATTGAAGTAAATATGATAACTAATTCTTCTTCTTGGGTATTGCATATTGGCTGTGGAGCTCACATTTGCAATGATTTGCAGGTAGTGGAAAGAAGCAGAAGGCTAAGTAATGACAAGATGATCCAAGGCTCGGTGATGACAAGGTCGTTGCTGTGGAATCGGTGGGATCTCTCATCTTAGGT
>NW_011630608.1:0-748 GCF_000512975.1 Sesamum indicum
AACTACCTTGGCCCATATAGCATGGCAAGCCTATTTCCACAACGTACTTTAGTATATTGGATGGTCCTGCATGCATTAAGGGACTAGTGGGAGGCAAACTAGCTTTGTACAGGTTTTTTTATTATCCTAAGGGAAATTGGATTTCATTAGATAATTGCGTGAGGAGTAGCTCCTTGAGGAATCAAGTGAGAGGCACCTTAGTCAAATGTTGCAAACATTATTTGTAATCGAATTTTTCCACTAACTCACTATATTCCAGCCTCCTGAGGGATGACTAGAACACCTTAGTTACCTAATAGGTACAGGTTTCTGAGTCTGACTAGTCAATTAGATTATGATCCAAAGAAATAAGGAGAAGCGATGTAGGACATTGGGTTGGATGAATGGCTTGGAGCCATGAGATTCGACATGGATTACAAACTAGGTCTGAAACTTCCTGTATCTGGAATATTAGTTTAGACAAAGTCATGCACGGTATGACTGAGGTCAAGAATGAGTTAGAAGGTCAGTGGGAGCTTAGTTGTGTTCCTAGTGTTTTAAGTGTGAACGTCTTACTCATTTGGAATGATGGAAGATGTTGGGAAACACTGAAGCATAAACATTATTCATGCAATTCTCCATGAAGGAATTGGATTCCTTCCCTTATCATAGGGTTAAGATTTCCAAGACTCGTGGACTGATGAGGAGATTGGAAAGATGTTTGACATCCCCTATGTCTTTTACTGTTGACAACATGGGTATGTGGTCT
>NW_011630609.1:0-748 GCF_000512975.1 Sesamum indicum
CCCTATGGATTCGACCCTACTCACACTTCTACAAAGATGTTCGTAGGAATTATTTTTGGTGGATTCGACAACCATCATATCTAAAAGTAAATAATAGTATATGGGGTAAAGCATCACCCATAGTGCGTGTGCAACAACATCATTAGACAAGTTAAAGGAGATAATGCAACAAATTCAAGAACAGTAATCAGAATTTGCATGTAACGAACAAACATTTATAGGCTTTGTGGTAACATTTTTGCGCATCACATCCTATGCTTCATTTTATTTGCCTGCTATAAAATAGCATTGTTAAACCCATAGAACCATATTAATATGTTTGAGTCATGTTCCTTGCTTCTGCTGTATTGAAACTTCTCCAAAAGTAGTTTATTTTGTTCAAAGTAATCAAGGTCGGGGTCAGGAGTGTAAGCAAGGATATTTATTTTTGAAAAGGGAAAAAGAAAACAAAGAATAAATTAGTGATCAAGCATACTTCATCCATGTGCACAATTTAAAATTTTATAATATTTGTTTGATTAAATAAAACAAAAGGAAGATAAGACGAATTACTTTAAACTTGCATGAATAGAACTAATTAATTAAAGACATAGTTACTTGTGACAAAACTGAATATAGCTCAGGCTGCTTTAATCAGTTCATAATTTACTCAAACATCTTTGAGCCTTGAGAAATAACTAGCAAGAGGAGCACACTTTATGTGTTTGCACAATTCGAATTTTTATTATAATTATTTAATGAAATACAA
>NW_011630610.1:0-747 GCF_000512975.1 Sesamum indicum
CGAAAAATACGATATTTTTACATCTGAGCACCCGATTCATACCAAATTTAAATATATACAAGTATGTCCCCGTCAAATCATTTTAGAAGGCATGATTTTAAATCACATGATCTGATTTAGAAATACATGAATGTGTACTATTACATACCAGGAACGTTATGTTGAAATCCATATACCCAAAAAGGCTACAACTTGGTCGAATGATTTTTTCGGTAAGTGTCATCATATCTGACGGGTTTGATTGTAATTTTGACTAGCCGATTAACTCATGTAGTTCAATATTGTAAGATGACAGTTACAATAATGTAATACAAACATTTATCAATATACAAATTTATTGCAAACTGCAACATGTATCAATGTCAAACAAAATTTTTTATTTTTTTTTTAATGTATTTCAAATATATGGTTCCACTACAATGATACATTCCCACAGTATTAAATCATCGAAAATGACATTTATTTTTTAAAAATAATTTCCATAAAGGTAATTAATTATTTGAAACACTCTTTGAAATGGCTTTTGTAACGAAAATGAACAAAATGACGTCGTATCCATATTTTGTGATTGCTTTTGTAACGGATTTTTATATGGTTACCGTAGACTGCATATTTTGTAACGGCTTATCAAATTATATAAGTCTATTTGGCACGGCTTTTGTAACGGCTCTGACCATTCCAAAATTTATATATATAAACAACACTTGGCTGATTTTTCTTCTTCCCTTCTTCCTCTTTTGGGATTGT
>NW_011630611.1:0-747 GCF_000512975.1 Sesamum indicum
TCACTCCTCCACATCCCCATTGCACACAAATCTACTTCTATTCCGCTTTTCATTCACATCGGAATCTCCGACGTCCCGTCACTTATATTGTTCTCTCTATTTGACCAGTTTAGTGCAACCACTTGGAAAATCAGCGGTGCAAGCTACCTAGAACCACGATGCGTCCATCAAAGATTGCACTGGGAGATTCATCCATCCAACAACTTGTCGATCGGCAATTTGTCACCAAAAGTTACAGATTCTGAGTTAAAATTTGTGTTTGCCTCTCTAGAGAACAGATCAGCATTACCTCATTCCCCTTTCATCACTATTAATTTGTATACTTTAAAGAAATTGCGGGAGCGAAGTTGGAGAGGCAGGGTCTGCAAGGCATATCCTTCACAGTAAACCTCAAATGATTAAATTCGCTAAAAAGGTAGTTGATTTTTAATTTTTTTATCATGCAATTCCGCTATTGTTTTTTGTTAGTGTCAATGCTATTTTTGAAGGCTTTAATATATTTTTTGTCCTATAATTTTGCTAATTTCCATGTTTGAAATGACACATAAATATCTTTGAAAAGAATGTCTCAAATCAAATTAGATTATTAAACACACACAAAACTTTTAAAAATATTTGTAGGCCATGCTGAATGTTAAATTATCAAGCATTTTGAGATTAAGTTTATGTTTTTACCTTTAGACAATAAGCTTGATTAATGCCATCACTTTGATTTGAAAATTATAAAGGCTATAATGAAATTTGTTG
>NW_011630612.1:0-746 GCF_000512975.1 Sesamum indicum
GTGATTCTGTGATTCCTCAAGTCTGAGGACTAGTCTCGTATTATTGGAGCCAGGGACTCAAGTCATACAGACGAAGCCTGTAAGGTTCCAATATAACGATCCCTGCGAGACAGTTCAGTCGATTTGATACGTAATCAATTGACCCATTAAGATTGCATAGACGTCCCACATCTGTCGTCGATGAAACACGACACCCATCAAATGAGTGCCATTCTTAATGCAACTCTTCATAGGAAACTCAATACCTATTCTTGAGGTCCTCGACTTGGAATGTTTCAAACCCAGCCCTTGGCAATTGGTTTCATTACTACCGTCCAATACGCAGTCCAACTGTTGCACGGTTGTTAAAGTGGTCTGTGGGCTTTGTTGTGATGTTTAAAAGAAATGCAAACATGTATGTAATGACACAAGAAATGAAATGCCAATAATGAATATCCATTTTATTCACGAAATAATATTATATAGATCGAGTTATTGTCAGAATGGATTACAAGTATGCCAATCTAATTGGCTTTGTCATCACCTATTCTAACAGCTTTAAGGTCTTCGAGCTTCTCCACGACGGAGAGTATCTTGAGCCCATGACTTTGCACAGATGATCATTCAGTCATTTTTGTCCTGAAAAATGCTTTAGCAGTGGTATATCTAATATGCCTATCAGGAATTACATAAACATCCTTCATGCAGAGCATTATCGAGGGATCGTCTTCCAACCTATCATATATTGCTTTTGGATGTCATTGGAC
>NW_011630613.1:0-746 GCF_000512975.1 Sesamum indicum
TTGGATAGTTCATGGCCTCTGCCTTTCAGTCTGAGTTGGCTTTGCCAAAAATAGGCTATTGTAACTCATAATCCGAACCCCCGCAATTCATTATTCATGGTTGAGAGGTCGTGGATTGTGCGGAGGATCAACAAGCCGATTATTGTTAGGGTTAGAGAAAATGTCAGGATAGACGAAAAGCTTTCTAGTCCGCTATCAATGCTTTTGGTAAGTACTTCTTTTTCAATTTTTAATTTTCAGTGTCTTCTTATAAAGTTTGAAGTTTTTAACTTTTTGATCTTTTTGGGTATATCAAAGTCAAGCTATTGATGCTTCTTCGGGAAGAGGTATGTTAACACTTGGTTTTCGCTGAGTAAGCATTTTTGTCCCAATTATCTCGATTTTTTTTTCATTTGGTTACTAGCACTTGTACGTTTACGTGCTTGTTCTGCAACAACATTACGGTATTCAAACTTTGATGAAACTATCGGGTTCAGTCCTTCCTCGCTAATTGGTTTGTGTTTGTTTCTAGTGAATTACTTTAACGTGCCTGATTCTATGAAAATTTCAGGACTGTGTGAGTATGAGCTTGATGGTAGAAAAGCTAGGGGTCTTGAGGATGCAATTGGAATCAAAGTGATTTCGCTAATTGGTACTCGGAATTAATTTTGCGGATGCAATTGGATAATTGGAATTAGATTTTAGCCAAACCCATCAATGGTTCTTTCTAATGTTGTTTGGCTCTTGCTTTTATTGATTGAAATAAT
>NW_011630614.1:0-744 GCF_000512975.1 Sesamum indicum
TTTTGAACTGTCTTTGTGAACATGAAGAGATGGGATTGAGTTTTCACGCTTTCACTAAGGGATTTCTTTTTTCCTTTCGTACCTTTCTGACTTTCTATCCTTCTTTTTGATAGGACAGGTAAGACTGATTTTCTATTTTCCGCCACTTTCTGGCCAACTTTTGAGCTAAAGGGCTTCTTAGGAAGAAAGCAATCCAAAGAGAGTGCGTACTAAGTGCCCCTTCCTTGAACCGGCTCTCTCTCTTCCTTACCGACCTTCCTTAAGCAGGACCCTCACTTCAGTGCGAGAAAAAACGTTTAGGTTTTACCGCGTGAGCAAAATCCATAAAATCATCACATTTTGAAGTCCTGGTTCATCCACTCTTTCTTTTTCGATTTCTTCTACCACTTCGAAATCCGACAACTGCTTGTTGATCGAGTCAATCGGGACTGACTTTCCGTAGCTTTCCTCACTGAAGCAATCCTCTTTTCTTGTTCTGTAGTTCACGAGATTGGTTCAGCTTTTCAGTCTTTCAAAGGTGGCTCCTCTCTCTAAACTATCGAAGATGACTGACACTCGAAATCATTGAAATTCCCCTACCCTGGGAGTAAGTAAAGGTGAGGTCCTGAGAGAGATGCTTCATACATGGCATCCGATTGAAAGAAAGATAGGGGTTGGCAATAAAAGAAAACAGCCATTTCATTATTGACGGGAATCAAGAACTTATTCACTTAAGAGATTTTAAGATTTTTCTTTTGAACAGTG
>NW_011630615.1:0-744 GCF_000512975.1 Sesamum indicum
AACTTTAAGGCAAGTTGATGTTATAGAAATTCTGCCGAAGTTCATATTTGGATAGAATCATACCGAAATGTCTTTTTGTGCTACTCCTAGGGCGGGAAGAAGATAAGAAAAGGCGAAGCGTTCTCTGCTTCCTATCTTGTCGCGAGACTGGTGGTCATGTTAATGGGGGTCCCACTAAGGCATCTCGTGCTCTTTATCCATATTGACTCAATCCTGGGAAGTTTTTAAGCAGGGATCAAAAAACATTTTCAGACTAACGGAAAGAAGAGCAACTGAAGACCAAGGGATCTTCCAACTAGAATTCTCAAGGACTTGACGCTGCCTCTATTAAAGTAGTTGCTAAATTGATATAGCGATCCCTTGAATCCAATGTATCCATGGAACCAGTTGCAGATTCTGGAGCCAAAGAAGAGTATGGAGAAAAGTAAGAGGTAACAGGCGGAATCAAAAAGAGGTCATCAGAAGTGGTTGACAAGGAGAGAACTCGATTCCATCGATATAGTGAATTCAGTAGCCATCTTCTTCATCCGACGTACCCATTTTGTGCCCCACTCCAAACTCGAAAGTAAATGGACTGGGGAATGAGCGGTATGCAGGCGAGCTCCCCACTCCTTACTACACAGCTCCGTTAATACCAATCATAGCCGTTTTGTGCAATCCATAAAACTCCCAAAAAAATAAGGTTTGATTTCGATTCTCATCCCATTCCCGCATGAAGGCAACTAAGGCGTCCCCCGCCTTTTT
>NW_011630616.1:0-744 GCF_000512975.1 Sesamum indicum
GCGCTAGCGCGCTCATCCCTTTAAAGTTCCCTCTCTCTTTTCAAAAGTATATAGAAATGGTAGGCACTGGGAGTGAGTGAACTACCGGGGAGAAGGGGGCAACCTCTCTATGGAAGGGAAAGGAAAGGTTTATCCGCTCATAATGATTGTAGAGTCTTTCCGGATTGGAGGTCTAATAGTAGTCACATCAAGTCCTCCCCCGGATAGCTAGCGAGAGGAATACTAATGATTCATGGGGACCTCAAAAAAAATAGGGGATAGAGAGCGCGGAACGGGCTTTCCAAGCATAAAACAATCCCTACCTATACATTCCATGGCAACAGACAGAAGGCAGTTTTGTCGTTGTTCTTAACCCCAGGCCCATTTCCGTTCCCAATAATCTCCATGAAAAGACTACCATGATTTCCGAACGAACCGAGGTAGAGTCAAGGCATGAAAAAACTTTTCTATGATCCGGTTATTTCCAAGTACGTATCATCCGCTGCGTTATCCGCCGTCTCTGCGGCCGCCAAAAGCCTACCCTCTCTCGGATATTGAGTGGGTTGACCTGGGCTGGGGAGGGATTGGGGTTGCTTTTCTTTAGGACTTTAGTTTGTAAAAAGGCTCGAAAGACCTACTTGACGAGTTTCCTTATGAGTGAGTTCGTAGGTGTCTTTAGTCGAGTGTAGCGAAGGGATTCTCCTAAGAGAAGCTTTAGAGGGAATAGAGGTGAAACGACTTTTCTTCGCTGCTTCTTTTTTTTTT
>NW_011630617.1:0-744 GCF_000512975.1 Sesamum indicum
AAGTTCTATTCACCAATACAGTTTGTCATGTTGGTTGTTGTGTTCATTTATTCATGAATTTTGAACAGGGTGGCAGCCATTGGACTCAATGGGGACTAGTTCTTGGGGAGGTTCTAAAATTTTTATAGACACAGCACATATGGGTTCTCACAATGGTGCATTCATCTCTGAAAGTTTCTCCTTTGGGTGATTGCAAGGTGGCTTCAATATGGCTTAGATTCTGCATATCATATGCCTTACTGCAAATGACCTCCAGTGAGATTTCAGTCACATGCTGAAATGCTTTAAAGCTTGAATATGTGAATTTCACCTTCAACACATGATAAGATAATTGACTGTAGCTGTACTTCAGAACATTTAAGTTCATTGATTAATATACTTACCTATCTCAATTCGGTCATTGACTATGAAAAAGTTTTTTTAATTGTATCTATGAAGTTGAGACTCATTATACACGAGCTATTTGTAAAATATTCGTAAGAGAGCAACTACCACTTGGTGGGATTTTTTCATTCTTTTACTCTCCGCTTTGATTACCATCCAACCATGTCTAGACTAATCTATGCCTTTTTGCACAGACAGCTAGAAATGTGATAAAGAAATCGACAACTTCTAAATGTTAATTTTGATGGTGCAGTGACCAGCTATGAATTGCATGCTCCCAAGGTTTGTGGGAATTGTCCCAGGATACGAATGACTTATGAGGTCCAAGAACTAGTCAAGATCAGATATTATGATGTATCA
>NW_011630618.1:0-743 GCF_000512975.1 Sesamum indicum
TAAGAAGTAATGTGTTTTAAAAATCGTTCCAAAATTCGCTACAAATTGGAATGTTTTTCGAGTGTATTTTGCGGATAATTTGCAAAATAATGTTCTCACACAAATGAAATTATTTTTTAAAACAAAAAATAATATTTTTCTAATTAGGAACGGTCCAAAAACAAACAAATTGTTCCAAACATTGTTCCAACTTTGAACGCACTTAAAAAAAACATTCCTAATACATTACAATATCCTATAGTAAAAATAAGGGACAAAATTTAGGAACATCAATTTATTCTAACTGTTCCAAAAAAAAATTCCAAAAGATTTAATTTCACCCCAAATGAAAAGTGGAGGGAAAATCAAACTTAGGAACGATTTTCAAATATTTGATCGTTCCTAAGATGAATTTAAATAAAATCATGCATATATGTATAAACTATCCGTTCCTAGAATGATTAACCAAAAACGTTCTTATAAGTTCTAAAACCATTCCTAAATATGTCCACAGATTCCTCGTTCACTTCCCGGTTGTAATATGTCAACATCCGGGACACTAATAAATTCCAAACTTAAACGCATAACAATACTTTTCATATGTGAACATATCTAGTGATTTGATCTAAAATCACATGGTCTGATGGACAGTTCATCATTTTTAACCCCATTGATTTTGTATCAGATATGTTATCTCAGTACTTGCATAACAAAAATGTTCAAAACTTCATCGGATATAGAATTTTTTCAATTTAGTAATATCT
>NW_011630619.1:0-742 GCF_000512975.1 Sesamum indicum
ACTTGTTCAGAAAATTACACTAAGCCATTCTATGCATTCTTCAATAACTTGTGAGTTTTTGTTCTGTTTTTCTTTTCCTATAAATTTCACGATACATTGGTAAGCATGAATTTTATTGATATATCAGTACTTGCCAAAACACATATGTATGTCTATGTTTTTTTTTCCCTTAATAGTGAGTATGCTTTGTCTTGAATTTTCACTAAATGAGGATCCTCTAGTGTTGTGAGGGATTAGCAAACATTAAATGGTTATTTTGTGTCACATCCAGGCAAGGTTCAGGAAGTGCTTGTCGCAGTCTGTATGGTGGATTTGTGAAGTGGATCATGGGAAAAGTATGTTGAGCTTTAAGTTTCATGTGGAAAAGCATGTTGATATTTGTTGCTTTTCTAATTCATTCTCTTTGATGGTTGAAGGAGGAAAATGGAAGCGATAGCATTGCTGTTCAACTAGCAGATGAGAAGCACTGGGATGATCTTGTTATTATTATTGCAGTGGTGGGTACCCACTCCTACTCTGGCAACAATATATTATACTTCACCTTCTTCATGTGTATTTAGATACCTGTTTGCATGTTTCTCTTCTCTACTTATATTTGTTTTCACCAGCATGAAAATTGAAACTAGTCTCTTAATCAATCAATTATTTTTCAGAAATTAATTTCTCTTTTGATGGTTTTAAATTTCATAATTGTGCTTTGGTTCAAATGGTTTGCTTCCACTAAGAATTGTCTAAGTGAGAG
>NW_011630620.1:0-742 GCF_000512975.1 Sesamum indicum
ACAAGAGAACGTGGTGGGTTTTGAAGACGAAGCAGAAAAATTAATAGGTTATCTGACTGAAGAAACTCAGCTGCTTGATGTCGTCTCCATCATCGGTATGCCCGGTCTTGGCAAGACAACTTTGGCGGGAAAAATATTTCGTGATCCAGCAATCCAGTATGAATTTTCCACTCGCATATGGGTTTACGTCTCTCAAGAATTCACAAGAAAAGATATATTTCTTGCAATTCTGAGAGAGTTCACTAGGCCCGATGAGGAGATGTATCAGAAAAATGATGACGAGTTAGCCCGACTGGTTGCGTCTTATCTAGAGAGGGGTAAATTCTTGATTGTCATGGATGATGTGTGGACAGCTGAGGATTGGGATAAACTCCAAATTGCTTTGCCAAAGAGCAATAAGATGGGTAAAGTCTTGATTACCAGCCGTCATGTTGAAGTTGGTCAGCATGCTAATATTAATAGGCATCCCCACAAGTTGCGTTTCTTGACTGAGGAGGAGAGTTGGTTGCTGCTCCGGTTGGAGGTCTTTGGTGAGCCTGAGTGCCCTCCTGAGTTGGAAGGTCTGGGAAAACTAATTACAGAACAGTGTGACCGATTGCCACTCGCAATTGTGGCAATTGGAGGCATTCTTTGCGAAAAATATTCAGCATTAGATGATATGACTGCTAAACAAAATGCATGGACAAAAGTATCTACAAGTGTGAGTACATATCTTAATGAGGACCCTGCGAGACGCATGGAA
>NW_011630621.1:0-741 GCF_000512975.1 Sesamum indicum
CATACAATCTCCCATACCACTATAAATACCAAAATACTAATTTTTTAATGCAAGACTACTATTCATTGACAGGACCCCTCCTTGATTATTACACATTTTTTGCGGAAACAATATTTCACCTGGTGTAAAAGTCCGTCGTGGTAAAATTCCGATTTATTCCTTAGCAACAAAACCTCGACCACATCAGTTAACAACTTGACTTTCCACCTACACGATTCTTTCACTTCTCTTATTCTTAGTCCTCATTATTTGGCTTCTCCCCCTTTTCCTCAGACTATGATTGTCTTGGATCTTCTCTCGGCTTTTGCTCCTCTAGATTGTCGCAAGAAAATCTAGTGCCATACAAAGATTAAGCTTCGACAAAATCCAGAGATTTAGTTATGTCGACAGGGTCAGAAAGTTGAGAAATGTAAAAATCTCAAATAGGGCGCTGACTTGACGATGAATTATTGTAACTATTGTCTTTTCATTATGAAACTGCCTCTTTTTGGTGCAATCTCAATTATGTTCATAATATAGGTATGAACCAATGCCTCTAAAATTGCTTATTGTGGAAAGAGTACACTGTTTGATCCATTGTTTTTTTTTGTTTTGCTTTTTAGTTATCAAAAGTTTTATGATTATGCACAACGTACTATAAAATAGAAATAGTGGCTAATTTGATTTCAGGAAACATTATTTTGAATCCACATTCATTTTCACAATCAAGTTTTCATCCATGGAACCATGTGAAACTCTAAG
>NW_011630622.1:0-741 GCF_000512975.1 Sesamum indicum
GTCCTGTTAGTTGAAAAATTGCAGTAATACTTTGGAATTTTATTGAGTTTAAAGTTGTTTTACTTGTTGGTTGCTATTCGATGATTTGGGCGAAACCTGCCTGAAGGCATCAAGAAGAGCTTAACTATTGCTGCTCGTTTGAACCAATTGCTATTATTGGAGCAAAGAAGGTTGCAGCATTTCCCAGTGTGTTTTATATATGTAATTATATTAGGGCAATGATTTTGTCATTAATATTATCCAGTTTCTAGATCAACCTCTCTGAAAATCAAGATTTGGTGTAGCAGGTTTCTGTTGAGATCATGATGTCAACAATAAATTTTTATATGTTTTAATCAGTTACTGCATTTCGTTTTTAATTTTATCGACCATAAACTTGAGAAGTTTTGCTTATTGATGCCCCCTCCTTGTTCCGGCTTTTCCATTTCCTTGTCTGTACGTCTTTTTCTTTGTGTGTGTTGTGTGTGGGGGGTGTGCGTGTGTGTGTGTGGGTGTGTGTGTATGTGTGGGGTGTGTGTGGATGTGGGTGTGTGTGGGGTGTGTGTGTGTGTGTCACGGTAAAACCAGTTTTACTTCCATTTTGAACATAGGATAAGTGAGGTGTTGCTTTTATCTTTTGCGCCAACGAATGCCAACTGCGTCTTGTTAGATTTCTAAGTCTTCATTTCATTCTACAAAAGAGCAGGTGGGGGTGTGTGTGTGGGTATGTGTGTGTGTGTGTGTGTATGTGTGGGGTGTGTG
>NW_011630623.1:0-740 GCF_000512975.1 Sesamum indicum
GTTTTGTCGACTATGCTATACTCGGTGATGATGTTGTTATCACCGATCCCCGAGTGGCCGAGCAAGGAGCCTTCTTACTTGATGATTTGGGTGTTACTCTTAGTATTAGTATATCCAAATCACTCATTTCTAACACTGGCTGTATTGAGTTTGCAAAGAGGTTCTTGGTTTCATATGGGACAGTCGATCTTTCTCCCATATCAATCAAGTGTCTCCTCAATTACTACCATCCTAATGGCTTGTTTGCCATTCACCATAAATAGGGTGTCAAGAGGTTTTCTATCCTCTGTAGGCTTGGTGGGCGGATACAGGACTCTTGCTAAGTTGTCACATCATTCGTCTCCAACAGTGAGGAGACGGAAAGCGATGTGGACTAGGCTTTCTCTTCCACTTGAGTGGTGGTTGGGAAGGGGCAAGCCACTGAATCCTTACCTCAAGGGATACCTTGTTGAGTATCTCCGCAAGGAGTGCCGACCTGGTGAACTTAGGTTAGCTCCAGAAGAGTTCTTCGAGCTACCCGGCATGAGGGACTGATTAGAGTGGTCCCTCGTGCGAGGTTGGATGAGGCATACTTTTATGAACGATTTCCGAAAAGAGGTCACTTATTAGCAGAAATAGATCTCTTTCTTGGCACGAGTCAAAAGCTGCTACATTCGCTGTTGGAGAAGAGGAACCCTTGAGATCGGCGGAACACCGGTTGTTCTCTTTCCACCCTGCTCTCTCGTAGAAAGAGGAGAGGG
>NW_011630624.1:0-739 GCF_000512975.1 Sesamum indicum
TTGTAGTGAGATGTTGAGAGAATTTGGCAAAGTGTGGTTGGTTTGGTTTAGGGTTTAGGGTTTTTTTTTTTATTTGGATAAACACCCGAGGGTGGGGGAGGCTTTTCGTGGTCTCCGTCCCATCTTCATTTAAAAAAAAAAACAAGCAGCATTACAAAGTAAAAGCAGCAAAATATAAAAGGAGGGGTACTACTCCTTTACATTGTGATACAAGAAAAAGTTAAAAGGAGTAATGCGGTTGCAGTGGCATAGCATCAAAATTGCCTGATGCGACGTCTGTTTCTTTCAGGCGGAGTTGGAGAGAGAACAAGGAACTGCTCTCCATCGTCTGTCTCAGCCGGATTAAGGTTCAGCGAGCACACTGGATCCTGAATCTTCACCGGCCGTGGGCTACTCGGGTCGACATCATCGTCTTCCCCTTCTGATTCATCCGTGTCATCCCAAACATTCAGTTGTCGAACAATTACTCCAAAAGTTTTAAGACCTTTGAAGAGTTTAGAGGCCTGTTTGAGGTTAATCCATTGCTTCCTCGTTTGGATTTTCATCCCCCAATAGGACAATACACAGCACCAACAGCAAGATTATCGGCAAGCAGATCAGTCTCCATAATGTTTTCACCGTGTGCAGTATAGTTATCATTATCCACATGCTCATCATTCTCCACAATATTATCATCATGCTCATCATGCTTACCATGTTTACCACTATCAACATTGTCATTAGAGAGGTTAGTAGAGTA
>NW_011630625.1:0-739 GCF_000512975.1 Sesamum indicum
CCCATAAGTACCTGAAGGCAGAAAAATAACAGAAACTTGGGCAGGTGAATGATTAGTTGTTTACCTGATAAGCAGTAAGCCACATGTAAGTACAAGCATGAGTCAAGCATCCGCTACAACATATATAACTAAATAATGGTTTCTGAGCAAAAGGATCATTCTCCCTCTTACATGCGAATACCCAAAAATCCAGGTGATGCTACAGAAACTACCATATGATTCAAGGATAAAAATTATAGAGACCGCTATAATTCGTTGGCACAAAAAGTTCGTTGGCGCAGAAGATAAAATCAACATCTCACTTCTTCTATGTTCAAAATGGAAGTAAAACATATTCTACCGTGACACATACATACACACCGCACACAGACACACACAAACACACACCCCGCACACGCACACGCACATGCACACGGACACACACACCGCACACGCACAAACACACACACACACACACAGCCCGCACACGCACAAACACACACACACACACACACAGCCCGCACACGCACACGCACACGCACACGCACACCACACACACACACACACATATAACACACGCACCCCCTATAAACAAGCATAAAATATGGCGAAACTAAGGTGACATTCTGCACGAAAAAAAGATTTGTGTAGATAAAAATGGAAAAGTCGGAACAAGGAGGGAATATCATTTAGCAAAACTTCTCAAGTTTGTGGTCGATAAAATTGAAAAAGAAATGCATTAGCTGATTAGAACATATAA
>NW_011630626.1:0-739 GCF_000512975.1 Sesamum indicum
CACTTAACCCATAAAGCAGATGTCTACAGCTTTGGCGTCGTTGCATTAGAAATTGTTGCTGGAAAGAGCAACATGAAATTTAGCCCCAGTGAGAATTTCTTTTGTCTTCTTGACTGGGTAAGAAAAATCAGATGTTAGAGCAAAGAAGAGTTCTCTCAGTTTCCATGGCTTGTCTTGAGTGCATCTAATGATATGATCATGATTTCTTATTCTATGCCATGGTCTTCTCATTCCTAATTTGCTCCTGTTTCAGGCTCTTGTTCTTCAGAAGAAAGGAAGTCTCATGGAGCTTGTGGATCCAAGGCTGGGTTCTAACTTCAATAAAAACGAGGCAGAAAAAATTATCAGAGTTGCTCTCTTGTGCACGAGTCCTGCTCCAACACTAAGACCTGCGATGTCAGAGGTGGTTAGCATGCTTGAAGGTCATGTCAATATCCAGGAGTTTAACATGGATTCACGGATCCATGACAGTGAACTGAAGCTTCAAGCACTCAGGGAGAAGTATGATGAGTTGTATGACGATTTAAGTAAAACTCAGACCCATGTTCATCGTACATCTTCAACAGAGGAAAAAGAGAATTCCTCTAAATCTGTCCTGGGTTCTGATCCACAGGATTGATAAAAGAGTGAATGGCCTAGATTACAGAATTATTAAGCAAGCAGCTGCTCACTTGAGGACCAAACAAAGTGATTGCATCAAGCACACACCCTGTGCATAGCTTTTCGTCTACAATAAAAA
>NW_011630627.1:0-739 GCF_000512975.1 Sesamum indicum
CTGGTTATGAATCATCCGTAGCTTAAACATTCAAGTGGAGAGTTCACACAAGGTAACTATGTCTCTACTTCGTCACGTCACCTCCATATTGTTGGGATATATGACATTGATTATATGCTTGTTTGCTTGCTTAGATGATTGATGTTGTCGGTATACTATAAGAACAATACTACTATCAGGGGGGTGGAAACCCAAATAAGGAAGAAACGGATTAACCTCCAACAGGCATCTAAACTCTTCAAAAGCTTGAAATGTTTTGGAGTGGTTGCTCGACAACTAAGGGATTGGGATGACACCGATGAATCAGAAGGGGAAGACGATGATGGCAATCCGGTTAGCCCACAACCATTGAAGATTCAGGACCCTATTTGCTCGCAGAACAGTAATCCAACCGACACAGAGGAAAGAGAGCAGTTCCTAGTTCCCGCTCCTACCCCGCCAGACAAAAACAGACGTCGCTACAGGCAATTCTGATACTGTTCTTTTAAACCTTTTGTTGTTTATTAATGTAAAGGAGTAGTATTCCTCCCTTTATGCTTTCCTGTTTTATTTGTAATGTTAACTATTGCTCTTTTTATGAAGATGGGATGGGGACCCCGATAAGCCTCCCCCACCTTCGGGTGTTTTGATAAAAAAAAATAAAAAATAAAAAATAAAACCCTAAACCCTAAACCCTAAACCCTAAAGGTCACTGGACACTACAGCACATGCTATTTCATATCAACCTATTCCTAAAGCA
>NW_011630628.1:0-739 GCF_000512975.1 Sesamum indicum
GGGGGGGGGGGGTGTGGGTGTGTGTGTGTGTGGGGAGTGTGTTTGTGTGTGTCTATGTGGAGTGGGTGTGTATGTGTGTTGGGTGGGTGAGTATGTATGTGCGTGTGGCGTGTGTGTGTATGTGTTGGTGTGTGTATGTGTGTGGGTGTGGGTGTGTGGGGTGTGTCACGGTAGAACATGTTTTACTTCCATTTTGAACATAGAAGAAGTGAGAGGTTGCTTTTATCTTGCGCCAATGAATGCCATCTGCGTCTTGTTACATTTGTCACTCACCTTTAATTTCTAAGTCTTCGTTTCTATCTTCACTACCTTTTTCTCGTTGAGGATGTCACCATAGTTTCGCAATATTTTGTGCTCATTACGAGTATAGTTTGGTTTTGTGGTTTATTTATGTCCTTAGTAATATTTTTGTATGCTTGCATAGATGTGTATTCTCATTTTTGTTTACTTGATATGAAAGAGTATTTATTGAAATGAAGATCAATAATAGGATATGAGAGAGTGCATTGTCTATCTTCTTTTTCTCTTTCAATATATCTTATTAGCAAGAGTGGTCTTTGATTGATTTACTCTACTAGAGGGGATATAGTGAGAAAAATGAATGGAGGATTGATAAATCTGATAAATGTCTTGGGTGGTTATGATATGCTAACCAATTCTTGAATTGGTTGCCAACGACTACAACAAAATGATATAGTTTTGAACCCTAACTTTGGTGTGTTTAGCCATTTTGATTTCA
>NW_011630629.1:0-738 GCF_000512975.1 Sesamum indicum
ATGTGATGATAAACTTGAATATGTTGAGAGGGATGTAGAAAATGATGCTGAAAGCCATATGATGCCTACCTTGCCCAACCCTATACTGTGGATTTTTGCATATTGTCAGTTTGCATACGCATGAAATTCCAACCTATACATAAAAATATGACTGCAGAATAACTATTAGATAGTGGAACAGATGAATTATCTAAAATTGCTATAGTGTTACTCAACTTACCAGTTGTGCTATTAGAAAGGTGGCCACAAGGAGAAAACTAGGTCGTTCCACATTAGACAACTCCTTGATCGAATAACGAAGATGACTGCCTGCCCCATGATGCTGACTTGATGATAAATCAACTCACTATAGTTGTCCTTAATTTGTCTTGCACCAAATTTATACTGAAAGTCTAATGAACTTGTCTTAAGATCAGATCTTAGATATTTATTAAGTATACATAGGCAATTCTTAATGCATATTATTCTTTAATAGCTCATAAGAAAACGACAATCTTGAAAGCAAGATAAGTGTCAAAAACGACTAATAGTGAAATCTCCTCCCAGCTTGCATGAGTCGGGCATTGATAATGGCTTCACCTTGTCCTTAAAAATGGTCATGATGATTCCATCATTAAGGATTGGGATTATCAACACTTCGATTGCAAGAATCATGCTTCCAAGCATGGGATGTATGGTTGTGGAAACTGCATAGATAGTGTAGTTCTTCATCTTCCGGATTAAGGCACGGCTTGTCAA
>NW_011630630.1:0-737 GCF_000512975.1 Sesamum indicum
TAGCCGTAGTAGTAGCAGTAGGAATAGTCGCCAAATAGACTGAATTAGTCTTAGTGCCGTAGTCGGATTACCTTCCTCACCTTCCCTTTGTCCCTTAACTGCTGACAGCAAGCATTCCTTCCGCAAGTAATCTGCCAAAGAATAGAAAAGAGAATCGCTGTCTTTATGAGTTCGTGATGAGACGGAGATCTCAATCAAGGGTGGTCGTAGATCAGCTCTTGAACCCCATCCGAAGTAACTCAATAGGTAGAGGCTATAGAACCGTTAGGCTAGGCCAATTCGACTTCATTTGTCTGCTTCGGTTTACCTTCTTTCAGTGGTAGCTTTTGTGGCTAGCTCGTTATCTTGGTCAAAAGAAAACTCTTTCTTTAGTGGCAGTGGCCAAGCCAAATCGCTCAAAGAGGAATCGCCCGACAGAGTGAAAATCCGGCTACTTTTTTTTTAATAGAACGAACTCGGAACCTGGTGCATGGGTTGACTTTCTTTAAACGAGTTAGCAGGGCTGTAAGCCTCCTTCAGATTCAAAGTAGCAGTAGGAGGGCATGTGTAAGCCGTTCTAAGAGTAAGGGGCCTAGCGAGCCAAAAGGTCTCTGGGTTGACAGTTAACTGATTGCCCATTTCCCAAAACCACTAGGCATAGAATGCGCTCTTAGCCTTTCCTTCATCTAGTAAGATGAGATCCGACCCGAGGCAGGGCTCTTTCATAAGATTGATTGGCCTTTGAATTCAAGCAGGAA
>NW_011630631.1:0-737 GCF_000512975.1 Sesamum indicum
AAAGAGAACCTTGCTCCCATTGACCTTTAGGTATATACACAGATCAACACCGTTTTCCTTAAACCCAAAGGTCATTCTAACCTAATGGAATTTTAGGTACCACTGATGGGAAGACTCGTCCGTATATCGACTTCCTTAATCTGCACACTAAATGCTCGCTGCCCTCCTGCGAGAAGCCAAAAAGTTGGTCCATGTACACTTCCTCCTGTAGATCCCCATTGAGGAAAGCCGTTTTCACATCCATCTGGTGAAGTTCTAAGTAAAAATGAGCCACCAAAGCCATGATTATCCTGAGTGAGTCCTTATTAGAAACCGGAGAGAAGGTCTCAGTGTAGTCGATGCCCTCTTTCAGAGTGAACCCCTTGGTCAAAGGATTTTCAGTTACCTCTTTGAAGTGCGAATTCTTCCTTGGAAAGACGTAGAAATCCACCAGAGCTTTCTCATCGAAGAAGAAAAGCGGGCTCTATATGCCTGGCGGAATGGAAAGCCTTGGATGGTCTTGAAAAAGTCTTTGAAAGCGCCATAGATAGGCTAGAATTTACCCCAGTATACCAATCCAAGTCAGAAGACTCAGTTTCAGAGTCAGTCAAGAGTCCTTCCATACTGAGTAGGAAGGTCAGTCAGATCAATGAGATTGCTCAGTCGCAGTGGAGTTGTTTGGCGTTTCCTTAGTGGACAATAGAGAGCCAAATCAGACTCGTAAGGTCGGTGAACTAGGTGGAAAGTGCAGGTCAGCG
>NW_011630632.1:0-736 GCF_000512975.1 Sesamum indicum
AACCCATCTCTTAGAACCCTAGCCCTAAACTCACGGCAACAAGGACGGTAAATCGGCAACGAGGAAGGCGAAGAGCGAGGATTCTCCAGGTAATCCTTATTTCTTTGTTGCATTTTACTTATTCTTCTTTTTTTTGGGTTTGGGTGTGTTTTTAGCATCTTGTTTTCAGCAAAATTTCTGAAAAATTTTGTATCTAATGTTGTATGTAATGTTGTAATTTCTGGAAAATTTCTGCAATTTCTGAAAAATTCTAGTCGTTGTGTGAAATTTCTGCAATTTCCCTCCCTCTGTGTGAAATTTCTGCAATTTCTGCAATTTTAGTCGTTGTGTAATTGTTGTTCTTGAGGTTAATGATGAGAAATTGGGGTTTGAGTGAAGTGGAGCTGATGTTTCGTGTTGTGACAGTGAAAATAAGTGGGTGGGAGTGCGTGTGCTTTGTGTTAGTCAAAAATACAACAGTTGAAGGCGTGATGGGTTGTGGGAGAGCAGTGTGTGTGTGTGATTCTGTGTGTATGAAGCAAGAGGTGTACATGGTGGTGAGGCGGTTGTACAGTCCAGAAGTAATGGTAATTTGTTAGGCTTGGACCCTTAAACATAGCAGGCTGGTTCTCATTCTCTATCAATTGGAATTATGAGAATAGATTGGGGTCAAGTTTCAGTTGGCACAATTGTCTTACCAACACAAATTTGAGTGTAGGTGTGGTCACAATGTTGATTTCCATATTTGAATGTGTTT
>NW_011630633.1:0-736 GCF_000512975.1 Sesamum indicum
CACTTAAGATTCCTCGTCATTCATTCATCTTATGGCTTGCTATTCTTGGCAAGTTGGCTACGACGGACAAACCATGGCTAGCTCACCTTGGCCCTTGTATCTTGTGTAACGAAGGAGCAACGGAGTCACATGGCCACTTATTCTTTCAATGCAGATTCAGTAGACAATGTCTAGCAGAGAAACGACGAATGGTACGCTATTCTTGGCCAAATAGAGAATGGACAACGGATATTGCATGGGCTTCCCAGAGATGGAGGGGTAAGCACATTATTACATGTCTTATCGAGCATTGTTAGCATCATGTGTTTACCACATTTGGAGGGAGAGAAACTTGAGACGATTTGAGCACACCGAGAGGACACCTAGCATTGTGGCTTTATTGATTATTGAGGATATCAGACAGCGAATACATAGCATTACTTTACCAAGATCAGTTAGTACACGACCATTATATAGACTATGGCATATCCCTTGGCCTGTCGAGTGAGAAACCAATTGATGATCATGTTGTTGTACTGTACTACTATTTTACTTAATGAAACTTACATTTACCTAAAAAATAATGTTATGCTGTCATATATTCTGCACACTAGGAATAAACTCAGGTAAGCGAGCAAGGTAGTTATCAAATCAGAACATACCTCCATATTGCTGTTGTCGGTCTTCATATAGTACCATCGGTGAGTGGTCTGAAGTGCGTGGTGTAAGGACCGAGTAGAATGTGTTAGGGAACCGT
>NW_011630634.1:0-735 GCF_000512975.1 Sesamum indicum
TTGCTCGTATATAGCACTGAACTTAAAAGAGTGAACCGAGAAGGGTTTGAGAGTATAGAGAGGATTCCTTTCGATAAAAGAGAATAGTACAAAGCAAAGTCAGAAAACCTAGAATGCCCAGAAAAGATTAGATTAAGAGTCCGCCGGCATTTCTTTTCTCTCGACTTTCTTCTTTTAGTCAGCCTAAATCCTAGCTTAGCTTCAGAGCTGACTTTCTTTAATGCATAATGTGAATAAAAGCTTTCAAGGGCTAACTCTTTATCGCCAATCCCCTCGGCATCTTCGCTGAAAGTCAAAAGAGAGCTCGGGTTTTGAAAACCTCTCTTGAGTCATCTTTTCTTAGCTTTCTTTCTTCATGAACTGACAAAGCCAGGGTGAGAGTTGCCGGGCAGGATCTATGATCAGAGTCAGCGCAGGGAGAAATGCATTACCAATCCACTTTCACCTCTATTGGTTCAGTAATCAAATGCTCTTTCCATGCTTCCTTTTATAGAGTCATAGTCATATGCCGAAAATCCTATGTTGAAAGCCCGGATGGATGAGCAAGAAGTTTCAAGCTTGAAAGCAAGTTTCGTACGCACAACAGCAAAACTATTGGATTTCGTTCCCCTAGAACGCCAGGTGAGATCTTTCTTCCTTAAGTCCTACAACTAGAGAAGGGTCGATGTAATTGAGGTCACTCTCTTCGTCTAAGGTCTTGGCTTGGGGGAAGAGAATGCCTAGAAAGAGGGATAA